>NC_050174.1:26714561-26907061 GCF_008315115.2 Sander lucioperca
CGAATTGCTCCCGATGCCATCCTTGTGAATGTTTATCTGATGAGCAGGTGGCTTCTTGTGTGAATGGTGCCTGTACTGTAAAAGCACTTGAGTAGTTGTTAGGACTAGAAAAGCGCGATATAAATGCAGTCAATTTACATTTATCAGACAGCTATAATTACTAGTTTTTTTTCTTCAAATTATGACTTTATATAAAAAGCATTTCAAAAGTACCCAACCTTGACAACCACAAAAGTTAAATGCTACTTCTAACAATCTGATAATGTCACATTAATATATCAGTTACAGCATCATTTTTCTGCAGAATGATTACTTTTACTTCTTTTACCTAAAGTACATTTTACTGATAATACTTGTGTACTTTAAGTTAAGGAGAGCTTTGAACACAGGAGTATCAGAGTATTCTGAGATAGTTGTATAGATACTTTTACTAAAGTAAAGAATGTGAATACGTCTTCCACCACTGTGCACCAAAGTGCAGGACTTTGACAGCTGAGACAGGGGTTCACATCCTGAGACCCACGTGTGGTTAGGTTTAGGCAACAGAAGCACTTTGGTTAAGGTTAGGAAAGGACCTTTTTGGATAAATGCTAACAAAATAAACTCGTCCTGGGATGTAAAAGACGTATCTAGGAATCATTTTGTTTCTTACAAAACACATTTGCAGTTTCCCATTAAACTGAAAGGTGTGGAGTTTAAAAGACATGGATGTTTATCTATTAAAAGATGTTATTGGTATTAGGGCTGGGCGAAAGGACGATATATATATTGTCAACCAAAATATTAAAATGGCTATATGGTATATATTTTTCTATATCGTTTCTATCACAATATCGAAAAAACAGTGGCCAAACTGCATTACAGCAATATTAACGCCATTAGGACACCGCTTTTTGTTCTAATCCTTGCACGTTATGTTCTACTTTTTATTTCTCAAGTTTTTAATTCTCACAGGATCATACAAGCATAGGCTTTACCATGTGGTTATTTCATATAGACTATTTATTGAATACAGAAAATTTGCTATATTGTTATCGAGATATGAAATGACTTAAATTGGGATAGACCATATCACCTACCCAATTGGTAACATAATGGGTATTGTAGTATCCAGTATTTTTGGAACTTGACCCATACAAGTAATTAAACGTCAAGATATATCTGCCTCTCCTACTTTGATTTTATCCATTCTCTTAAAAAAATCTGTCTCTTTCAAATTCCCCAACTGTATGGATGTACAATAATATATTTCCCCTTTAAGAAATAACCAGAATTACCTAAAACAGCAACAGGAGCACTGATTGGCCTGTCTTGGATAAAACACTCAAAGGTCCTTACATGATATGACTTGAAGACTTGGGTTGTGTACCTCAGTCAAATAAACTGGACTTAAATCAGAATGCGATGACATCAGTCTTTTTAATTAACACTTGAAATGCACTTGGAAATGACAAGGTAATACAAAATGTAAACCACACTTTGGTGTCATTCTTTACTTCAGATTTAATTAAATTCAGCTTTTTTTCTTTTTACAAAATGAACCTGACATATTTAAAAAAAAAAAAAAAAAAAAGACTTGAACTGGACTATTTAATTGTATATACTACCTCTTTAAATATGATATACTAACTCTGTGGTTGTTTTCATTTTGAAATCAAATTTGGTAAAGAAGTCTTATTTAGGGCTTAAACTCAGTTTGGCGTTTATGATTTGAATGTCAAGACTGGAGATCTACTTGTGATTCACGAAGCAATGGCATTATCCCACCTCTATGTTAACATGTTTCACTATTCACCGAAATAGCTTCATGCGCAAAGATAACACTACTGATAAATGACAATTTGTGTGAGTAAATCACTCTTTGGTGGCCTGTGAGCATGACTCCACTCCAGTTGACCCCTCCAAGAGGTTGTAATTGGTTTTGTTCGCAAACCAATACTTGTAATAACGTTGTAAGGAGACTTGCAGATGTTTAGCAGATTTTGCTTCCTGCTTTTGTGAAGATTGCTTGGATATTAAGGACCCTTTCTCAAACTGCTCTTTCTCACTAGCACTTAACTATGGAGTATGTCTCCACAAGAAACTCCCGTCACAGCTATGGATTGTTAGGGGGTGGGTATAAATAAACAAGTAAACTGTGGGATACGCTCACCGCTCTCAGGAAACATCCATTACCACGGATACTGATAAGACGCCTTGCTTCTGTTCCTGTCAGGTCCTGAGGCCAGCTGTTGTGTAATATGTTGTTTTTGCCGTTTCCCTGCAAATAAAGAATGTCTCCAAAACACTGAAGGTATGTTATAAAGTTTAAATGCATACATGCAAAATAACTTTGACCCTTGTTACAAAACTACATAACTGCTGGTTGAAAAACAGCACAGAATTAGGGAGGCAACTAGCTGGATCAGTGCAGACATAGTTTGCATTGGGATGAAAGTTGAAGGTGAATTATTGCATACCAAACAGAGGCAGGAGTATAGGAGAAGCCTAGAGCAATAAGGTAAGGAAGATTTGATTTTCTGTAGTAGTTACGGCGGCGCCCCTGTCTCTCCCCTGTGTTTCCCCGTGTTCCCCACTCTTCATGTGTCTTCCATGTCCACAGTTTGCCTCTCTGTGTGGGTGTGTGCTCTCTCACTCTCCTGGTTCAGAATCAGAATCATATTTATTACCAACGTAAGTTTTCACTTGCAAGGAATTTACCTTGGTGTATTTGGAACATACAATAAACATAAGGCAAAGTTTTGATACAGTCAAGAACATAAATGTAGAATAGATATATTACAATAAAAAGTATGTAAAAAGACTATGACAAAATAACAAATATGTACAACATAACATTTTTAGAAAAAGGGCAAAAGGAAGGCTGTACGGTTTAATGCAGCATGTTCTAAAATATTGATCAGGGGATGTGCAAAAGTTAACAGTATATATAATATGTGCAATGGTCAGGGGTTATAGTCCAGGATGTGCATTAATGTAACATGTAGTGACTGAGGGTGGGGGGTTAAAAGTCTGTCAAAGAATGTCAGTGGGGGTCCCGGGCCTTATTGAAGAGGCCCACTGCAGTCGGGAAGAACCTTCTTACAGTGGATGATACGCGGCAGTCTGCCCTTGTCCTTGGCGGTGGCAGCAGCGCATTAGATAGTGATGGAGGAGGTGAGGATGGACTCAATGATGGCGGTGTAAAAGTGCACCATCATTGTCTTAGGCAGGTTGAACTTCTTCAGCTGCCGCAGGAAGTACATCCTCTGTTGTGCCTTTTTGATTAGTAAGCTGATAACCAGCTTCCACTTAAGGTCCTGGGAGATGATAGAGCCCAGGAAGCAGAAAGACTCCACAATGTTGACTGGGAAGTCACCCATGGTAATGGGGGTAGGTGGGGCTGCATCTTTCTGGAAGTCCACAACCATCTTCAGAGCGTTCAGCTCTGGTAGCTTAGGTGTTCTGACTGCACCAGGTCACCAGATGGTCATTTTCCCACCTGTAGGCGGACTCATCCTCGCTTCAGGAGTTTGATGGACTGGTGACTGGAGGTGTAGCTGTTGGTGTACAGGGAGAAGAGCAGAGGGGAAAGGACGAGGGGAACCGGTGATGATGGTCAGAGAGTCAGAAACATTTTTCCCCAGCTTCACGTGCTGCTTCCTGTCAGACAGGAAGTCTGAGACCCACCTGCAGGTGTAGCTGAAAGAGCTTGTCCTTCAGCAGGGCCGGGATGATGTTGTTGAAGGCAGAGCTGCAATCCACAAACAGGATCCCGGAGCAGGCTCCTGAGGAGTCAGGTACTGTAGGATTAAATTCATCTATAGACCTATAGACTCTGTAGGAAACTGCAGGGGGGCGGTGAGACAGAACAAGACGCTCAAAAGACTTCATAACCACAGAGATCTTTAGTCCTGTACTCCTTCTTTTTTGGGGACTGGGATTATGGTGGAGGACTTGTGTAAAGGGACACAAAGTTCAGTATTGACCAACGAGCGTGAAGAGATGGACAAAAGACCACAGTTGATGTTGTATAAACACTCTATATCTTTATTGTATAATTCCTACTGATAAAACTGAGCTAAAAACAAGGCTTAAGCTGGGGGAGAGTTAAATTAATTAAAAGGGCCGAGAGTCAACTAGATAAAGGGAAATATAGGGCTATTTGTGACGGGGTGTGCTGCTAGGCTTCTTTCCCTGCCAAAGGTCACAACAAGGACTGCTGCACTATAGCTGATCACCGGTTCAGGGCTGGTTGGTTCCACACTTTTCTGATCTTGGGACTCTGTGATTCAGTTGCTGCTCTGGACCACACTGCTCCTCAGAAATGGACCCAGCTGTCTCAAATTGTAGTCAGTAGCTCCAGGAAGCAGAATGATTGATCTCTTACAAACATTTCACCAGAATTTGGACCACATCTTAGAGAGAAGACACACCAGCCCGATAATCGGGCGTCGGGCTGTCTGGCCTGGTCCGTGACTCGAGTCTGTTCAGTGTGTCCCGTGCCGTCGGCCGTCCGAGGAGCCGTCGGCCTTCATTTGGGCCGACCTGACATGTTCAGTCGGAGACAGGGCAGTCGGGACTCACCTGGAAATGGGGAGCGGATGAGCCGCTCAAAATCTGACGAAATTTTTTTAAACTGACCTTTGTCAATCTGAAATGAAGACAGATTCAGAAACTGCACGGCCTATTTCTCTCTTAAAATGTTTTCAGAAACACGTTTCGGTGAACTATTTTAGTCCAATATGAGATCGTATTCTGAACGAGCCGCCATGACAGTCTGGCTGTGAATTTCCGGAGAAAAAAAGAACCACGTGATGCATTCGTCCAATCAGCTGCCGGTTTTCATTTTCTGGGAAATAATCAGACTGTTAATGGAAACAATACAGAGCAGCGCCGCCTGCTGCTATGGAGACGTATTACGTTTCGTGCACGTGCAGAGCGTATGCTCGGCGTCGCCTCAGTGTGTTCTGAGGCATTTTTTGGACCTCGGGGACCCGACTGATCAGTCCGACTGACTTTTCTGCCGACGGTCGGCCCGTCTGGTTGGTGTGTCAGGGCCGTAGACATCCACCCACATTCATTTATACAACTGAACAGTGAAAACTGCTTTAAAGTTACACATGCAAACATGGTCTGCACCTGAACACAGGAGGAGGACAGCAGAATGACTTAGTGAGTGCGTGGTTGGTAAGATTCTGCAGATTGGAGGTCACACCCAAGCACACCTGTACACCACAAGCCCATCACCATGCAATTAACACCACACCACACATGGAGACCACAACCACAACCTTCACTGATCACTGCACACACAATATTAAACCCAAGTGTTCACAGAACACAAACTAGATTGATACAGATCTACCCTGTTACACTTGAAGCAGGCTGGTACGTGGCATGTCTCCAGTGAGGTGTTAAAGATGTCTATAAACACCAGACAACAGATCAGCACAGTGCCTCAGGGTGGAGAGAAAGACACAGTCTGGTCCGGCTGCTTTGCGGGGGGGTTCTGTCTTTTAAACAGCCTGTTAACTTCCCTTTAGTGGATGCAGAGGGTCGTTGTTGTGGAGGGGGGGCTTTAATGAAAAGGCCCCTGCTGAGGTGGGGGAGATGGAGCTGGAGTGCTGGAGCTGGTAGATGGGATCATGGGGGATGGTGTCAGGACTGTCCCATTGTCTTTCAAAGTGGGTAAAACTCGATCAGACTGTTTGCCAGGCCCAGGTTGTTGATGGAGTGGAGGGCTTTAAGTTTGTAGTTTGTGATCTGTCTGAGGCCCCTCCTGACAAAAGCCCAGTCATTAGCGGACGTCTTTTAGCATCTCTATCACTGCCTTGCTAAACCTGTAATTTGATTCTTTAAACATGTCCCTGTCCCTGTTCCCACTCCTAAACCCCTTTTCCTTTGAGGCGCTGACACACCAAGCCAATAATTGGCCGTTGGACAGTCTGGTGAGGTCAGTGACTCGAGTCTGTTCGGTGTGTTCCGTGCCGTTGTCTGTCTGAGGGGCCGTCGGCCTTCATTTTGGCCGATTTGACATGTATAATTGGCGGGGCGGCCACTGCCGGCAGTCGGACTCAAATGACCCATCTGATTGGTAGAGTACTATCCCGGAAACGGGGAGCGGAATGAGCGTGACTGAAATCTGACGAAAATCTTTTAAACTGACCTTTGTCGATCTGAGAGGGTTAGGGTTAAGACAGATTCAGCAACTGCATGGCCTATTTCTCGCTTAAAATGTTTTTTAGTACAATATGAGATCGTATTCTGAACAAGCTGCCATGACAGTCTGTCTTTAAATTTCCGGAGAAACCAGACCCACGTGACGTGTTCGTCCAATCAGCTGCCGGTTTTCATTTTTGGGCGACAATACAGATTAGCGCCGCCTGCTGTTATGGAGACGTATTACGTCTCGTCTTTTTGGTGTGTTCTAAGGCACTTTTTTGACCAACTCAAAGAGGGTCGGCCGTCTGGTCTGTGTGTCTGCAGCTTTAGCAACCTGATCTGTCTGAGTTTGGCTGAGTTTGGCTGTGAACCACTCATTGTTGTAACTCACCCTGGTGCGTGATGGTACACAGCTGTCCTCTCAACTATGTGTGCACTGTGCCTCCTGTACGTTGGCCTGTGGTGGAATGCAAATACCAACCACAATAAATTAAGCAAACTCACTGTGGGAGTATAAGGGTTTGCAGTTTATGAAGATTGTTTGCAGTTTAGGAGAACAGTGCTGTAGGACTGCTGTCCTATCATTACATCAGCCACTGTTGCGTACAAACAGATTACTCCACCTTTCTATTTGCCAGAGAGCTCGTTGTCACGATTCACTCTTAACAGCTTGATGCCTGCCAACTGCAGTGCAGAGTCCGGTATCGATCCACAAAGCCTTCATGAGGCACAAAACGGCAGATCTAGAAAAGTCTCTTTTTTTCTCCATCAGTAGATGAAGTTCATCCATTTTGCAAAATGAACGCACGTCTCCGCCGAACGCCATGTCGGCGGAGACGCAGTGCAACGGCTCTTCTCCCACTCAGTTTTCTCAACTATCGTGCTATATCAGGCCTCTAATTTAGGAATATTTGTGTATAGTTTTCCTCGTGTTCTAGTAACCTGACGTAATGCTTGTTTGTTTCCTGTACTCCAGCCTGATTGCTCGCCTGCCTGCTACCCCCCTGCAACCTCAGCCTGCCCACGCCTCTTACCTTCATCCAATCTGGTCTGCCATCCAATGTCACCTGTGCTATCACCTTCTCTCCACTCCACCCCCTTTTCTCTGTGGTCTCACAATACATCTTCTACTACTTTACCTACATCTGGGTCAGTTTGCTTAATTTAGTTCCACCCTTATATTAACACAACAGTAGTTCTATCAAAGACAAGAAAAACAAAGTTGTAGTTAGGAGTAAGTCGGTGCAGGAGGTCAGTGAGGTAGAAGGGAGCTAGGTTGTGGAGGGCTTTGTTGGTGATGAGGTGCATTTTCAACTGGATTCTTTGTTAAACGGTAAGCCAGTGGAGGTTTTGAAGGACTGGTGTGCTGTGATCTCTGGTATGGGAGTGAGTGAGCAGATTGGCAGCTGAGTCTTGATTTTTTTTTTGTTTTTTGTGGATTTTGGTTGATGCGTCCTACAGAATGCTGTTGCAGAAGTCGACTTGTGAGGTGATGAAAGTGTGGATGAGCATTTTAGCGGCTGAGAAGGAGAGGGATGGGCGTTGTTTTTAAAGGTCCAGTGTGTAACGTTTTTAGTTGTTCATTATCAAATCTGTGTTACCTGTCACAAACTTGTCCTTTTTCATGAATATTTACCTCCACCATCAATTCAAAGTATTCCTATTGGCTTGAAATTTTACATTTGCATTTGCATGAACTGGGGTAGACCAAAGCCCGTCGTAATAACAGCCCGTAACAAGACCTTACTGTATGGAGTGTGGGGTCTGGGAAACATTTTTGGTAAAGCTCTCAAATAAAAAGATTGAACTTTACTTTAATAGATTGTGCTCTTTACCTTTAGTCATTCATTTACATCCAGTTATTTCATTTGTTCCACCCAATTACTACATCATACTCACACATTACTGCATACCCCAAAAAACATTGAAGGGAGTTCAAATGTGGCAATGCATTGCGTGTAGCAGCTAAAACAGAATTTGTTGATGCATCTTAGTCCAAGGCTGCACCAATTTTCATTGGGTTTGTTAAACTTTTCTTCAACCTAAATTCTCTGCCTTTATAGTTCCATTTACAAGTCTGATTTCTTATTGTTTTCATTAGCTCTAGCCAGGTTAGCCATTGTTAGCAATACCAGTTTATAACAAAGCATTACACTGTTTGTTTTCGCAAATAACAGTGTAACATGTCCACAGATAGAAGTTGGACAGGACTGTGTGTATGACTGATTTAGTGAGACACAAATAAGACAGAAGTGCTTATAACTGTATGTTACTACAGCTCTCACAACTGTTGGTGCATGGGGCAGCCATGTTGGATTTTAAGCTCGGGGTACTCTGTGTACTCTGACTTTGACCTCGGAAAATACGACTTCCGAGTACAAATGGAACTCACTATTACAATAATAATAGATGCTAAAGAATCAGATACAGATAACACTACGTTTTAGTAGAACTGAAGGACTGGTCTCATGAATCTATAAAACATTAATTTCAAATAACCTTAACAAACTTACAATCATGCTGGTCTGGGAATGGGAATTAGAGTCTTGGTTTGGACTGGAAGTGACCTCAAAAATATGGTCTTGCCGTAAATGTAGCACAGCAGTTAATTATGAATTTGTGGTGAAAATAAGAAATATATGTAATATGTGCCTTTTCTGAAACAGGTAATTTTATTTTATTTTTTTTTTTAATTCTAATCGAAAGAATAAAACTATAATAAAATCCAAATCACTGGCTATTGTACAAATCAAACAGTCTCTACACTAATGTTATAGCATATGAAAAATATACCATGTCCTCGTTGGGATAGAAATGAGGTGCAGTTCAATTGTAAGATATGAAGGAGAAAATCATTATGAAGAAACCAAATAGGATGAAGTTTAATAAAATCACTATAAATTCAATATTGAGAGAAACATATTTTAAAATATATTTGTTAAATAACATAAAATAATTTAAATACATTGTCACTGTTAAGTCACTTTACCAGATACCAAAAGTTATTATAGTAATATTATACAGAGCTTTGAATAAAGCAAGTGAATAAAACTGTTTTTGAACCTAAATACAATACATTTGTTTATTCTCCGAATATTTCCCCAAACACACAAACTGAACCAGCAGGCTGGGTAGGCCATTTACCAAGTTCACTGTCTTTATTTTGCGTCTATAAAAACCTTGTCTTTAAATCCGGCTGAATAATTCAACCCAAATGACAGAGACTTTGCTAAAAAACTAAAGGTCACTAACGCAGAGTGAAATACTTTTTTCATGCAGTCACTACTGTTTATGGAAAGCATCTCACACTGCTTTTATAACACAGCAATATAATTAACTATCATTACTATCACAATTAATTATGATTTCAGTTCCACTTTCTGATAAGGAATACTGATGAGAAATAATGGTTTATAATTTGCAACTTATGTGGTAATGTTGATAACTCTTTCAATAATGAATGTGTCCTTAATAAGCCATTATTAGAAACCTTTGTGTTTTTCCTCCTTCAGCAGGAAACTTGCTTTATGTTTTTTAGCTTGCTCTATGAATCTCTTTTTTTCCTAGACTTCTATTTACTCTGGCCATCACTTTTGATAACATTGTACTCACCAAAGTCACTGGTGAAAACAGTTATCTTGCTAAAAAAAGATTCATCAGGGAACAAACTTGATAAGGATCAGACAGCTCAGATGATCAAAACTGATAGAAAAACCCAAGTTGCAATAAATTGTAGTTTTCCTTTAATTCATTGGGAGGATGGTCAGCTGTAAAGCCAAAACGAATACAACCCAACCTAAGTTGTTCTCTGGTTTATTAGGCTACTGCTCTATAAAGCATTATGCATGATTGATCAACCATTAATAAAGTAAACTTAAGTAAGTAAACAAAGTAGGCCTTATCAGAATGTAGAACCACAACTTAGTATGCAGGTAGCAATGTATTTAAAAGGAAATATTGTAAATGAGCCAATCTAAAGATGTAGAAGAGATGTACTCAATGATATGTGACCCAGTGTTTCTCATTTCTCATTTCAGCAATGAGCTCAGTTAGGAATGAGAAATTTGATTTGTATGGAGGCTGCTGGATCTCAGAAAGGTTATGGTGAACTGAAAACCTTACAACATCAGTAGCTTAATATCAGTAGCTTATAGCCTATCGATATAGATCTAGCCTATATCCCTTTTTAGTAGGTTAGCTCCAGCTGTAGCATTTCTTAAAAGTTTTGCTCTGCCATTGTTGTTTACCAACCTTAAACATGAGGCCTCTGTTTGTCCTGTCTTTTGACCTGAGAGGCAAAAGTAGACCTCACTCCCCCCACTAGTGCATGCAAATGTAGTGTTAGATACACAGTCTGAATCATTCACAGTCGTGATAACCACAATCTGAAAATAAAAAGTGAAACACATTCTTTAAAAATCCTTAAAGAATACTAGGGCCAAAGCTTTCTATACACCAATACAATCATATACCTTTTACTTTATGGAGAACAATCAAAGTAAGTGGTGCTTTGTGACTGTTACAACTGTCCTGAGTTACAATAAGTCAATTAACATTAAAGGATACAACACAAAACGTCTCATTTTTTAACAGCATGGCTCCACTGACAACCATTGCAAAGTCTTTGGTCACATTCAGATGTGTGATTCTCTGTGAAGGGACTGCTGCTCCTGCTGAGGATTATGCGGCTGAGAAGTGCGATCTGATGGAGTCCTCTCGTAACTGACGGTGCTTCCCGGTGTCACACTCTTCACTATGTGTGCGCCGCTCAATGGTTATCCTGTAGTTTTTTCTGCAGAGGAATCACATTAGAGAAATTTTTTTTTTTTTTTAACCTGTTCTTTTCTGTAGTTTTCACCATCATTCCTTTCAGTTTTCATTAAGTCTTTCTCACCAAGAACATTGAGAGTTAGGGAAGCAGCAGTTACACAGTCTTAGGCCGGTTACACACTGGATGCGTCGCGCGAGCGTGTCAGCTGGGTGGCGTGTCCGTTTTTATTTCGGCTCACATGTTAACAGGTTAGAGCTTACACACTGCCTGCGTAACACGCACGTCTCAGGAAAAAACACGTGCATGCTAGAAATAGAACCGACGCCTATTTTTCACGCGACACACAAGCTTGTTGGAAGCGTTTTCAGGCAAAATAGAATACAAAAAGATGTTTCTATGTCATTTTGACACAAATACATATTAATAAATGACATGTTGATGTTTGAAAGTCTCTAGGTTTTGACATAAATGCAGATATAAATGTAATAAAAAAAAAAAAATCAATTTTCAAATATTGCACCTGTCAATACGAACGAAATATTCCGTAGCCTATTTTGCCGTCAATACTGCCGACGTTGTCTTTGCTATAATCAAGTCAGTATATATTTATGTTTAACATAAGTATACTACTGCTTGAGTGCATTTTATCAATGGGAAACATCCATGTGTACAGACAAGGCTAGCAGCAGCAGCGCCGCGTCAGACACGTTTCTGGTGTGTAAAGACATAGAAAACGCCACGCAGCCGCCACGCAACTGACACGCAACAGAAACGCCACGCTCAAGCCATGCAGCCAGTGTGTAGCCGGCGTTATACTTATTTGGTGGTGAAAACTTGAAAATGATTATCTAAACTGTGATGTAACGGGCTAGAAGGGGGGCATAGCGTGGCACCGAGGAACGAACAAGCCTTTCCTGGGTGAAAGTGTTTTGTTTTGGCCGCCAAGTGAACTCCGCTCTCCGGCTGACCGAACGGCTCTATATCCATAGTGGTATTGGAAGGCTGATTTTATTCTTACATGTTCTGTTTTGTTGTGCATGATCAGAAAATTGACCGCTGAACCAGCCGACAGTACCTGACAAACACTGTAGTACTGAACCCAATAATATTATTATAAATGAGCAGATAACTATCACCTTGTTACCTGAAAAAGTAGAATGCTATAAGCATTGCAGTTCCTAGAACAGCTCCCACTATGACTCCAGTCAACGCTGATACTCCTAGTCCACCTGTTTGGAAGAGCAAAACATGTACTCTGTCAAACATACTGTACATAACATACAAATTCCAAGTTAAATTTCACAGGTGTCAGTAAACAGTTGTGTCCAATTACATGATTTGTCGGGTATCTCTGTGTGTGTTTTATGTCTTCCTCTCAGGGTGAAATGGTCAGCGTTGAAGGCAGGCAGCAGCTGAAAAGTTTCATTTTTACCAAAGTAGTTGGCCACCACCTGTAAGTTAGTATAAGATATTTTCATCCAGTTGAATTTTCACTAGCACATTTAGCATATTTTGCCTGTTAGCAAAGATGTAACAATGTTGGAATTCTACTTCTTCTTACCTCATAGGTTCCTGCCTCAACATTCGTCATGGCCATCAAAGAGAAATCTCCATTTCTGTCACCATTGACATCCATAGATACCTGGCCAGCGATTCCTGTCCACCACCATGAAAATAATGACAACATAACTTCTCACACTCCGAAGAAAATATAGGAACAAATGTTTTTGCCACTACTCTAGCTTACTGAAATGCCATTCCAGGACATATAATCAAACATTTCATTCAAACACACATTTTTTTCAAATAAAAAGCCCGTAGTCAAATAAAAGCTGGGTCTCAAGTAATGGCCGAGGACATGGGTGCCACGAACAAATTAAAGCCGGACCCAAATACAGGCTGGGAAAAAAAAAAAAAAAAGTAATACTCCTGGTGCCTGTCATATATTGTGCACACATAATGCACATTTCCATCCCTTTAATTGAACAAATTCACCAATATAATCATGCTTATTTTTTAACACTTTGTTGTTCTGGATTACTCATTCAGCAGTGTTATTGTCCCATTTGTAGCTACTGTGGGTGTGTGTTTATGTCCCAGCCAAAGCCATAGTAACGCACAAGTGCCACAAGATGGCAATAGCTACATTTGAAGTACGGTATGTCACTGACACGACACGTTCCTGCCAATAAAAGTCCTGTTAGGAAATTGATGGATTCTGTTCACTGAAATGCTACAGGACTTTTAATTTGGAATGCAAGAAATACTGAGTTTGAATTAACAGAATTATGCCAGGCAATTATGCCAGAATTAACAGGGCAAACCGGTCTGATAAATTAAGCCAATGTGAAAGTACCTTAAACCTGCATTCTATCCAATTTCCAGCAGAGGCAGAGTTCCCTTTTTGCAAAAGAAAAGTTGGCTTGTAAAAAGTCTATGAGAAAATGACCCTATTTCTCACTGGATTTATCACCTCAATAAACTTTTTTTTTAGATTTTCATAAAGAGTTTATTGTCTCAATTGCTAGTTTCAAGTCTTTGTAGTTTCAAGTTTGTAAATTGTCCCATTTATTTACAAATTGTTAATAAAGCAGGGGATGCTTTAGGGGCTTGGCTACAAGCCAACCTGTCAATCATGATAGAGGCTTAGCAATGCTAGCCATGGCATTGTGTACATGACAATAGCTGTGAACTTCTTTTGGGATGTTGTCTATGTTTCCGTCTTAAACTTGGACCCTCTCACTGTGTGTTTTGACTTCATCAAAGTTGATTGGAACATTGTGGTCGCCTAAAAATGTCTTGTTCAGCGTTCTGTAGCACCTTGCCAACCAAGCTAGCCCTTACATTAGCTGGTAACTTAAGGGAAAGTTTATTCATTTTCAACCAGATCTGTGTAGTGCCGTACATTCAGATGAACGTTGCCAAGTGCACAGAGGTCCGAGTTTACCTGCTGGTAAAAACTCCACTGGATGACTCGCTTCAGCCAATGAAAAGCGTTTAGCTTAGCGCAGTGCCATTGAAACCACAGACGATACTCTGCCCTCTCGTCCAAAAATCGTCACATCTGGTTTCAAGATACCAAGATGACGACAGCCAACTTGGCAAACTCAAGGCTTTAAAACTGCAGTCCACTAACCAATGGGTGACGTCACTCCTGCTACGTCCATTATTGTTTTACAGTCAATTGTTGATGGCACTATACAGTATACTGTATATCAGGAAGCATAACTACAGACCCATTAGTAGGTTAATTGTCACCAGGATGCAGAGCTAGAGTTCAGTAGGGTGATAGCCGCAGGAAAGAAGCTTCCTCTGAACCTGCTGGTTCGGGTGCGGAGAGACCTGAAATGCCTCCCGGAGGGGAGTGGGGTGAACAGTCTGTGGTTGGGGTGGGAACAGTCTTTGATGATACTGCGCGCCTTACGCAAGCATCGCTTGCCCTGGATGGCCTCGATGGAGGGGAGTGAGGAACCGGTGATGTGTTGGGCAGTTTTCACCACCCTCTGCAGTGCTTTCCGGTCATGGGCAGAGCAGTTGCCATACCAAACTGTGACACAGTTGGTGAGGATGCTCTCAATGGTGCAGCAGTAGAAGTTCACCAGGATCTGAGGAGACAGCTGGACCTTCTTGAGTCTCCTCAGAAAGAAGAGATGCTGGTGAGCCTTCTTGATCAGGGTAGAGGTGTTGAGGGTCCAAGAGAGGTCCTCAGAGATGTGGACACCCAGAAACTTGAAGCTGGTAACACGCTCCACCTCAGTCCCGTTGATGAGAATGGGTGTGTGTGTGTGCTAGCTTTAGACTTCCTGAAGTCCACAATGAGCTATTTGGTCTTCTTGGTGTTGAGAGCCATGTTGTTGTCAGTGCACCACAATGATAGGTGCTGGACCTCCTCCCTGTAGGCCATCTCATTGTTGTTGCTGATGAGACCAATCACCGTAGTGTCGTCTGCAAACTGGACAATGGTGTTAGAGCCATGTACAGGTGTGCAGTCGTAGGTAAAGAGGGAGTAAAGGAGAGGGCTCAGCACACATCCCTGTGGTACGCCGGTGTTCAGGGTGATGGTTGAGGAGGTGTGATTATCTAACCTAACAGACTGAGGTCTGTTGGTTAGGAAGTCCAGAATCCAGTTACAGAGGGAGGTATTGATACCCACTGAGTTTGGTGATCAGTTTGGAGGGGATGATGGTGTTGAATGCTGAACTAAAGTCAATGAACAGCATTCTCACATACAGTTGTGTTCAGAATAATAGCAGTGTGTTTAAAAAAGTGAATAATGCTCAAAATCCTTAGAATAGTTTTTAATTCCATAATCAATGCATTGGGAACACTGCACATTCTATACCAAATCAAAACATGACCAAAATTGATCACGTTTGTGTTATACCTTTACAGAAAGTGAAGAAAAAGGAATATTAGGCTGTTCAAAAAAATAGCAGTATTTGCATTTTTCTTTACACACTCAAACATTTAATGTATAAACTGAAAAAATTTCTCAAGGGTTTGCTTTACTTTGAATCACTGCACTAATATTTAGTTGCATAACCATTATTTCTGAGAACTGCTTCACATCTGTGTTGCATGGAGTCGACCAACTTCTGGCACCTGTGAACAGGTATTCCAGCCCAGGACCATTGAACTACATTCCACAATTCCTCTGCATTACTGGGTTTTGCCTCAGAAACAGCATTTTTGATGTCACCCCACAAGTTTTCTATGGGATTGAGGTCTGGGGATTGGGCTGGCCACTCCATAACATCAGTCTTGTTCATCTGAAACCAAGACTTTACTCGTTTACTGGTGTGTTTTGGGTCATTGTCTTGTTGAAAGACCCATTCAAAGGCATTTCCTCTTCAGCATAAGGCAACATGACCTCTTCAAGTATTTTGATGTATTGAAACTGATCCATGATCCCTGGTATGTGATAAATAGGCCCAACACCACAGTATGAGAAACATCCCCATAACATGATTTTTGCACCACCATGCTTTACTGTCTTCACAGTGTGCTGTGGCTTGAATTCAGTGCATGGGGGTCGTCGGACAAACTGTCTGCGGCCCCTAGACCCAAAAAGAACAATTTTGCTCTCATCAGTCCACAGAATGTTGCGCCATTTCTCCTTTGGCCAGTCAATGTGTCCTTTGGCAAATTTCAACCTATTCAGTACATGTCTTTTTTTCAGCAGTGGGACTTTGCGGGGGCTTCTAGCTGATAGCTTTGCTTCACATAGCCTTCTTCTTTCCAATCAACTTTTTAATCAAAGTCCGTTGTTCCTCAGAGCAATGTCTGGAACGACCCATTTTGCTGAGTGTTTCAGTGTGAAATGCACTATAACCAGCATGCACAACATTTGCTTCCTTCCTTCCTTAAATATAGGCCATAACTGACACCTGTTTCTTCACAGAATCGATCACCTCACTAATTGAACACACCACTGCTATTATTTTGAACATGCCCCTTTCAATTACAGATTCAATTACGCAGCAGCATGCATGTCATGACTGTTGGGTCTGTTGGTTTTCTATGACTCTACAACACTTACTAGGAAATGATTTGCCATGTAGAAATATCATTTCTACCAAAAAATTTGATTTATGAGGTTAGTGATGTTGGACTGCTATTATTTTGAACACAACTGTAGGTGTTGCTATTGTCAAGCTGGGACAGGGCAGAGTTAAGTGCCGTGGAGATGGCATCCTCTGTGCTCCTGTTCTGACGGTAGGCAAATTGGAAGGGGTCCAGTGAGGTTGGTAAGCAGGTCTTGAGATGGACCAGGACCAGCCTCTCGAAGCACTTCATAATGATGGGGGTGAGTGGGACGCAGGGACTTGGGCTAGTGACATATTAAATATGTCAGTCCAAACCTCAGTCAGCTGCACAGCACAGGTCCTGAGTACATGTCCGGGGATACCATCACGACCAGCAGCCATGCGTGCATTAATCCTGCTCAGTGCCACATGCACATCGGTGGTGGAGAGTGTGAGGGGCTGGTGATCTGCAGACCACAGCCTTGATGGCCACTTCCTTGTTGTCCCTATCAAAGTGGCCATAGAAGTGGTTCAGCTCATCAGGCAAGGAGGTGTCGGTGACAGGGGGAGTAGCTTTGTAGTCTGTGATGGCCTGGATGCCTTGCCATATGTGTCGGGGGTCAGAGTTGTTCTTGAAGTGGTCCTCAATCCTTAGCTTGTGGTTGTGCTTGGCCTTTTTGATGCCCCTATTCAGGTTAGCCCTGGATGAGCTATAGGCTTGAGCATCACCTGATCTGATTGCAATGTCTTGTGCTTCCAGCAGGAGTCTGACCTCACTGTTTATCCATGGCTTCTGATTAGGGAAAGTGGTAATCCGTTTGAGGATGGAGACACTGTTGATGTTTGAGTTGATACAGTCCAGAACGGAGGAGGCATATGAATCAATGTCCGTGTGGAAGTCGTGGGTGGCCTGAGTTGCGAACACTCTCCAGTCAGTGTTTCCAAAACGCTGCTGAAGTGCCGAGTCAGCTCCCTCTGGCCACACTTTGACTGTCCTTACTGTTGTTTTAACACGTTTGATGAATGCTAAATACTTGGGCAGTAGAAACAAAGAGAGGTGATCCGAGTGTCCTAGATGGGTGAGGGAAGCATCTCTGTATGCATCAGCCACATTTGTGTAGACTTGGTCTAAAATCTTTTCTCCTCTTGTGGGGCATGATACATTTTGATCTAATGCATTTTGATCTTAGGCAGTACAGTCTTTAAATTCGAGTGGTTGAAGTCACTCGTTTTGTTAACATAAATGCACAAACCCCCACCTCGGGTCTTACCACAGTCATCAGCTGTTCTGTCCGCACGGAGGAGGCAGCGTCCAGCTAGCTTGATAGAGCTGTTGGGTAATCCACTGTTAAGCCAAGTTTCTGTGAAAATCATGATGTTGCAGTCCATAATCATTCTGTTTGTGGTGATCCGCAGCCACAGTTCATACATTTTGTTCACCAGTGAGCGAACATTGGCGAGGAAAAGGCTTGGAAGAGCGAGTCGATGTGGAGTTAGCTTTAGCCTTTATTGTCTCTTATGCTCCATTGCATAGTGGCACATTCTTCCCTGCACTGCTGTCATTAGGGGTCCAAGCCCGAGTCTGTAAGAACGGGCAATAGCAAAGCTATGCCGTTCATACAGCAGGGCTGTAGAACCCTATTGTTTTTCTAAAGGTTTTTATTATTATTCTTCTCTGCCTAAAACTCCGACTACAGCCTAAACCGTACATGGTGGGGAGTTGCCGTTTTCAGGACTGGTCCCAAACTCCGCAAGGACCTCAGGCGCAAAAATTGACCCACTTCCACCACTAGGTGGCGCTATAGCAGAAAAAACGCGTTTGACCCTATAACTCCCACACCGTACACCTGACATTTAAAATCCATATATCCACGTGTTCCCTGGATCCAACTGAATCACGTGATATAGGCCACAGCCATTTCCGCCTAGACTTTTATGCGTGAAAAATCGCGATTTATCAAAAACCTACTTTTTCGAACTCCTCCTAGACCGTGCGACCGATCTGCACGAAACTTGGACCGTAGCATCTCCAGACTGACCTGACAAAAAGTTACTAAAAAGAATTTTTATAAGATAAAAATTGCGCATATTACGCATGAACAAATTTGTGTAGCTAACTATGAAAACACCAACTTTGCCATATCTCAGCCAAAATAAATGATATCAACCCACTGGAGGACTCCTTTGCTTTTTATGAAAATTGGTCACTAGGGGGCGCTACAATTACAAAAAGTTTATATCTCATGAACGGCTCATCCGATTTTTACAAAATTTGATGGGTGCCATTTACGGTGACTCCTGAGGCCATCTCTAGAGTAGGGTACTGAGGGGTCAAAGTGGGCGTGGCCTATGGGACCCAAGTCTAGATTCACCACTTACACTAATGTGAACAACTTTAAATTTGCAGGGTAGATAGACAATGAGTCATGGACCACACCTACCAAAAATTACACATGTGGACCACTAGGTGGCGCTATAATGTTTTTTTACCTTTAACTCCCGCATTACACATCGCACATTAGAAATCCTTACATCCACGTGTTCCTTGAATCAAGCTAAATCACATCATCATAGATATAGGCCAGGCCCATTTTTGCTTAAAATTGTTTTCGCAATATCGGCCAATGCGCAAAACCAACTTTTTCGAACTCGTCCTAGGCCGTGCGACGGATCAGCACGAAAACTGGTACGTAGCATCATCAGATCGACCTGACCAAAAGTTACTCAAGGAATTTTGCTACGTTAAAGTATGCACATTTGACGACCCAACAAATTTTCATAGCTAGCTACCACACACGTATCATATCATATCTCGTCCATCCATCTTCTTCCGCTTATCCGGTAACGGGTCGCGGGGGTAGCAGCTCCAGCAGGGGACCCCAAACTTCCCTTTCCCGAGCCACATTAACCAGCTCCGACTGGGGGATCCCGAGGCGTTCCCAGGCCAGGTTGGAGATATAATCCCTCCACCTAGTCCTGGGTCTTCCCCGAGGCCTCCTCCCAGCTGGACGTGCCTAGAACACCTCCCTAGGGAGGCGCCCAGGGGGCATCCTTACCAGATGCCCGAACCACCTCAACTGGCTCCTTTCGACGCGAAGGAGCAGCGGCTCTACTCCGAGCTCCTCACGGATGACTGAGCTTCTCACCCTATCTCTAATCATCATCTCTAAGGGAGACGCCAGCCACCCTCCTGAGGAAACCCATTTCGGCCGCTTGTACCCTGGATCTCGTTCTTTCGGTCATGACCCAGCCTTCATGACCATAGGTGAGGGTAGGAACGAAAACTGACCGGTAGATTGAGAGCTTTGCCTTCTGGCTCAGCTCTCTTTTCGTCACAACGGTGCGATAAATTGAGTGTAATACCGCACCCGCTGCGCCGATTCTCCGACCAATCTCCCGCTCCATTGTCCCCTCACTCGCGAACAATACCCCAAGGTACTTGAACTCCTTCACTTGGGGTAAAGACTCATTCCCTACCTGGAGAAGGCACTCCATCGGTTTCCTGCTGAGAACCATGGCCTCAGATTTAGAGGTGCTGATCCTCATCCCAGCCGCTTCACACTCGGCTGCGAACCGATCCAGTGAGTGCTGAAGGTCACAGGCCGATGATGCCATCAGGACCACATCATCCGCAAAAAGCAGCGATGAGATCCCCAGCTCACCAAACTGCAACCCCTCTCCACCCCGACTACGCCTCGATATCCTGTCCATAAATACTACAAACATGATTGGTGACAAAGCGCAGCCCTGGCGGAGGCCAACTCTCACCTGAAACGAGTCCGGACACAGCTCTCGCTTTGGTCGTACAGAGATTGGATGGCCCTGAGCAGGGACCCCCTCACCCCATACTCCCGCAGCACCTCCCACAGTATCTCCTGGGGGACCCGGTCATACGCCTTCTCCAGATCCACAAAACACATGTAGACCGGTTGGGCATACTCCCAGGCTCCCTCCAGGATCCTTGCGAGAGTAAAGATCTGGTCCGTTGTTCCACGACCAGGACGGAATCCGCATTGTTCCTCTTCAACCTGAGGTTCGACTATCGACCGAACCCTCCTTTCCAGCACCTTGGAGTAGACTTTACCGGGGAGGCTGAGAAGTGTGATACCCCTGTAATTGGCACACACCCTCTGGTCCCCCTTTTTGAAAAGGGGAACCACCACCCCGGTCTGCCACTCCTTAGGCACCGTCCCCGACTTCCACGCAATGTTGAAGAGGCGTGTCAACCAAGACAACCCCTCCACACCCAGAGCTTTAAGCATTTCTGGACGGATCTCATCAATCCCTGGGGCTTTGCCACTGTGGAGTTGTTTAACTACCTCAGCAACTTCCACCAGGGAAATTGACGACAATCCCCCATCATCCTCCAGCTCTGCCTCTACCATTAGTCGGATTTAGGAGTTCCTCAAAGTGCTCCTTCCACCGCCCTATTACCTCCTCAGTTGAGGTCAACAGCGTCCCATCCTTACTGTACACAGCTTGGATGGTTCCCCGCTTCCCCCTCCTGAGGTGGCGAACGGTTTTCCAGAAGCACCTTGGTGCCGACCGAAAGTCCTTCTCCATGTCTCCTCCGAACTGCTCCCACACCCGCTGCTTTGCCTCTTTCACGGCAGAGGCTGCAGCCCTTCGGGCCCTTCGGTACCTTGCAACTGCCTCCAGAGTCCTCTGGGATAACATATCCCGGAAAGACTCCTTCAGTCGGACGGCTTCCCTGACCACCGGTGTCCACCACGGTGTTCGTGGGTTACTGCCCCTTGAGGCACCTAAGACCCTAAGACCACAGCTCCCCGCCGCAGCTTCAGCAATGGAAACTTTGAACATTGTCCACTCGGGTTCAATGCCCCCAGCCTCCACAGGGATGCACGAAAAGCTCCGCCGGAGGTGTGAGTTGAAAGTCTGTCGGACAGGGGCCTCCTCCAGACGTTCCCAATTTACCCGCACTACCCGTTTGGGCTTACCAGGTCTGTCCAGAGTCTTCCCACACCCTCTGACCCAACTCACCACCAGATGGTGATCAGTTGACAGCTCTGCCTCTGGTACTCTCTCTGGTACCAAGTACACTTATGAGCATCCCTATGTTCGAACATGGTGTTCGTTATAGACAATCCATGACTAGCACAGAAGTCCAACAACAAACAACCACTCTGGTTTAGATCAGGGAGGCCGTTCCTCCCAATCACGCCTCTCCATGTGTCTCCATCATTTCCCACGTGCGTGTTGAAGTCCCCCAGCAGAACTATGGAGTCCCCCACTGGAGCCCCATACAGGACTCCATTCAAGGTCTCCAAGAAGGCTGAATACTCCGAGCTCTTGTTTGGTGCATACGCACAAACAACAGTCAGAGTTTTCCCCCCCACAACCCGCAGGCGTAGGGAGGCGACCCTCTCGTCCACAGGGGTAAACTCCAACGTAGCGGCGCTCAGCCGGGGGCTTGTGGGTATCCCCACACCCGCCCGGCGCCTCACACCCTGGGCAACTCCGGAGAAGAAAAGAGTCCAACCCCTATCCAGGAGTATGGTTCCAGAACCGAGACTGTGCGTAGAGGTAAGCCCCACCAGATCCAACTGGTAGCGCTCCACCTCCCGCACAAGTTCCGGCTCCTTCCCCCACAGAGAGGTGACGTTCCACGTCCCCAGAGCCAGCGTCTGCTGCCCGGGTCTGGTCCGTCGAGGCCCCTGACCTTCACTGCCACCCATGTGGCAGCGCACCTGACCCCAGCGGTTCCTCCCACAGGTGGTGGGCCCATGGGTTGGAGAGAGAGGTGCCACGTAGCTTTTTCGGGCTGTGCCCGGCCGGGCTCCGTGGCAAACCCGGCCACCAGGCGCTCGCTGACGGGCCCTCCATCTGGGCCTGGCTCCAGACGGGGGCCCCGGGCTTCCTCCGGGCAGGGTCACTCCATCTCTACCTCGTTTTTTCATAGGGTTTTTGATCATATCTCGGCCAAATTAAATGTTATCAGCAAGGAACTTGAGTTCATTGTTCAACATGCCACTATGATGCTCTGTACCAAATTTGGCGAATATCGGCCTTTAGGGGGCGCTATAAGCAACGTTTATTTGTTTTGGCCAATAACTCAATGCATTTAAATGGGAAATTTGCATATGCCCTATCTCTGCCACAGTAAAAGCAATATCCCACGAAACTTGTGGTGCTTGTTCGTCATGCGGCTCTGAGGCTCTGTACCAAATTTGGCGAAGATCGGGAGATAGGGGGCGCTATAATCAACGTAGACCGGTTTTGGCACTTTAACTCAATGTTAATGGGGTATTTGCAATGGAAATGTACCACAGACCTTGCAGCTCACACTTCTCAATAATTACTGATGTTTGACTCCTACCATTACATTTTGACAAAAGTTGCTAAACCTTCACAGTGGACAAATGCAAATCTTTTACTCACTTTTTCAATCCAAAATCAACACCATTCGTAGGAGCCGATACCGTGCAATTAAACATTGCAGTTGGTGCTAAGTGGAGAGTCTGTCATAGTGTGATTGGTTATGTTGGTGTCATTGATTCTTAATTTCCCATGAAGCATCCACGGAGGAAAACATAAATCAGCGTCTATGACGCCGTTTGCAACAACGTGACCACCTCCCCTGCCTTGTCATGGCCGAGTCGTCGTTGCAAATGAGAATTTGTTCTCAATCGGCTTACCCGGCCAAAATGTTGAGTGTGGATTGCTGGACACTACTTGCACTCTATGGTTGCCATCTTTGCTACAGAGCGGAAGCTACAGGACCAGCAAAGTTTTTTTTTTTAAAAGTCGTGAAAGTGGCGGGCAAGGAAGCTGCAACGGCAAAACACGAACTTTTCGATAAGTACCACTATACTGCCATCAGATAGTGAGAAAACAAGCCGGGCAAACAACAATAGATGGCACTAATGCTCCACCCAGCTGCAATTTACCATTACACAGGAGAAGAAGAAGAGTCAATTCCTGTCAGTGCATAACTGCCATGCCCGATTTGAGACAACACTACCCTGTTGAAATTTACGTACTGCACAACTGTGTACAGTCTACTACATGTAAGTGCACTTATGGAAGTATCGGAATTGAGACACAAAAATGGACACACCAGTCCATTTGTCAGGATCAATCCCTGTGCAATAACTTTGTAACACCAAACATCATCTTTTCAGTAAAGTATATATTTAATAGTGTTAAAAACAACATTTAAACATGTAAATATTTGTATATACACTGTATACACTGTAATATCCACCTACCTCAGATATATACAGTAGGCAAACTGTTTATTCCAGGACCATTTGCACTGACCTATTGTCTTACTGTTTACAATTCTCATAGAGCTGTCTGTTCACATGTATGTATGTATGTATGTATGTATGTATGTATGTATGTATGTATGTATGTATGTTTATGCAAATGTATGTGTATGCATATATTAAATTTTTATATACAAATTTATATGTGTACATAGTCAAATGTTTATGTTTACCTTGTTCAGTTTTGTTGTCCTTGTTGTTAACCGTATGTTTATTTTTTGTGTACTTGGTCATTCAATTTTTATTTTCCCTTGCGGGATTAATATAGTATTTTAATTCAAACCTGGTTTCTTTTAATTTTAGAGGGTATGATTTTTATTCTCATTATCTGCCGAAGATCTTCCTCATTGTCAGTGTTTTGGTTTATTTTGTAAAAATAAAAATAAGTTTGATGGAATTTTAAGAATAGAGGTAAAAATAAAACACCATGATATGGATTACATTTTGTACTTATTTGTAATCTGCAAGAGCCTTTATCATTTCAAGTGATAATTGTAAAAAGAAGTGGGTAGACCAATGCACTGATTTTAGACTTGGTAAAAGTGTGTGTGTGTGTGTGTGTGTGTGTGTGTGGGGGGGGTTTGGGGTCTAAATTCATAACTTTAAGAAGTGGGTGCGACTTGTCCCACCCTTATATAATGACTCTGACGTCCATGCTGTCCAACAAATTATTCTCTATCCCTGCATTTCTCTCATGTGGAGTCCCTCAAGGCTCAGTCCTTAGTCCCCTCCTATTTTCCCTCATCAATCTCTTTCCACTGCTACGTGGTTGACACACAGCTGTACTTTCCCATCCAACCCAATGACCAGTCTGGACTCACTACCCTTGCAAGATGTCTGAATGATATCAAAGGATGGAAGGCTAACAGCCAATCAAAGCAAAACATATCATACTGTTTAACTTCCCAAACTCCACCAGCACCACCATCCAGTCCCTTAACCAGTTACTCAATCACATCAAACTCTATGCAAACCTTGAAATCACTTTGTAATTTGATAAACAGGTTAACACGGTTATAAAATCTAGCTTCAGTACCCTGTACCCAAATATCAGGACTTTCTTATCACCTTAAGATTTAGAAAAAGTCATCCATGTTTAAGCCTGTGACATCATGATGATTTGCTTTTTAAAGGAAAACAAAAAGCAAACATGCCACATTTTTTTGTTAATCTACTTTTATAAGCTTTGCAATGCTGTATATCATTTTAAGGATATTCTAAATAATTCTACTTAGATTTTTGCATTAGATTTTTACCAAACCACATTAGTAACATAATCATAGTGGCAGTCATCACTGATTCAGTGTGAGCAGTGTGTTTTACCTTCAAAAGTTCTGTTCCACATGCGTGAGGTGATCTCTGATCCGTTGTTTTTACTGTATCCGTTTTTCATGGCTTCATGCAAGGCGATGGCATACAGCAACATGGCATCATGGAATCCCTCAACAAACATGTTGACCTGAAATGGAAAATTTCACATTGAAATTACACTGAATGGCAGTCAAACTGTATATTTAAAGCTGGGGTCGACGGTTTTCTGAAAGAGGCAAAAAAAAACAAACATAATTTGAAAATACAGCCCAACTCCAGCGGCTCTGTTCTAAGCCCGTCCCACCAGACGAGCACAGGCATATGCACGTGATTCATCCCGTCATTGTGATCCCGATCCTGTTACATAGATGCAATTCTATGAAAATTACTGTCCTGTTTTCTTTGCAAACTTGTGGGTTGTAAAACCCATTAAGATGGCATACTGTGATTGCAGGCTTTATGTTGCCACATGAACATGAACTTAGCCGAAGTCTTAAGACTTTGGCTACGATTAGCAGAAGGCAAAATATTTTGTCTCTTTCTCTGAAATGCTTTAACGATATTAACGATGCCATTAAGTGTTTTATTGCGTTTATTGTCTCTCTTTTAGACTCTTTTGATAAGTGCCTCTTTCTTTTTTGAGTTGCTTTGCAGTCTTGGCAGTTGTTGCCAATGCTGGAATATCAACCTTTTCTGCAGGATTTTTGCGCACCTGCATTTTTAGAACAGACAATAGGAACGTCCTCTCTCTGAAGTGTTCTGTGATTGGTCAAAGTAGATTTTCTAAAGCCTGATAACAGAGCCAAAAGGAAGTGCAGACGTCTAGTTTTCTCTCAGACCACTTGAATTACAATATGGTGAAAGCTTATTATTAGGGCTGTCAAATGATTAATTTTTTAATCACGATTAATCGTTGAATTTCTATAGTTAATTGCGATTAATCACATGTTTTATCACATTATTATATTATATATAAAATTCCATACCAGTGTATCTTGATTGGGAATCAAATGAATGCAAAGAAAGTGACTTTTGTTTGTGAATCTAGTCACACATTTGAATCTAGAGTCAATATAGTGTGCAGTAACTCCTAAATAATTTTGATTACTCACTGACGTCCAGTGATCACCTTGCATCACTTTGCAGCAGTTCCAGTTGGGCTGCTTTCTCCGTGTCGTACAGACTGTGTATGCGTGAAACTACTGTCCCCCTCGACGGTAATATATAAGACGGGTCAGAACATGCCAATCGTAGTCTTTAAGACCCGAGTCTTCTACGATGCTGACAGGTCTGCAGTTAGTTGCCACCCATTTTGCAAGAGCGGTAGTAATTTTTTGGGATTTGGTTTCATCCACAGGTTGGCAAGTAGCACTCTCCAAAATAGTGCTTTGCCTGAGCCTGCTAGCATCAACCTGAGTCACGTTAACTGTACTACTATGCTTAGCTCGTAAGTGGTAGCTCAAGCTTGACGTGCTTCGGTGATATTTTAATTCGGCTTAACACAACGTGCATATGGCTTTCGACCTGTCCGGAAGTTTTGGAAAATAAAAAGCGCCATTCAGAATTTCGTTGCTGCTGTTATTCTCCATCATGCCTGCAGCCTGCAGCCTGCAGCAGCAGGATGAGTTACGAGGAAGTATGGCAAAGTGCGGCAAAGGGTCAAAATAGTAGCCTGTTAGGCATGACACGAAGCTGAGTGAAGTGAAAATAAATTAATAAATGGCGGCATGCAATTAATGCGATTAAAAAAAAATGTACGCGTTATGATCGGCCCTTAATCACATCGCGATTAACGCATAATGCTGACAGCCCTAATTATTATGAATTATTTAAGCCCAGTGACGCCATAGGAAAACTGCCTACCCCAGGCCTAAATTCCACTTTTGCCTAAAACACGTGCTTTGTAGAATTGATAACTTAAAAATGTATAATATGCAATGCTTTTCCTCAAAAATAATGTATAGACCAATACAAAAGCAACTTCACTTATGACCCAATAGTGTGTGGGTGTCTGTATCTGCCGAGACCCTGCCCTCTGCCTGGATTCTCTTTATATTTTCCTGTGTGCAGGATGTTTCTGGACGTGCTCAAAGAGCCTGGACAAAAGTGTAAATATATACAGTATATGACCAAATTGCAGACCAAATAACTGCAAAACTATGGAACTATCAACAATCTCCACTAACATTGGAAAAATGCTGTGATAAAACAAAAGTAGCCCACTCTGACCAATCACAGTTCTTGCTGTCTCCTTGTGGTATAACCGCTATAACCCCGACATGTAGTGTTGTGGTAATTTTCTGAAAATCAGATTTGCAATTGGGTGGACATGTATAAAAACTACTTTTATAATGCACAGTGTTATTTTTTTCAGCCACAGAGCGAGTGATGATAAGGTGAGGGCCGGACAAAGACAGCTAAAAGTAGATTTGGCAGGAGTCCATGTAAGATTTAAAGTGAACTACAATGCTTAAGTTGTATATTTTGGATTTTGTAGATTTTGGATATCTGTTTATATTTTTATACTTGCAATTGATATTCCTTTTTTTGCACACTTTTCTACATTGTACAGCAACTGCTGTACAACAACTTCCCTCTGGATAAATAAAGTCTGATCTTATGTTCTAATTTATCAGCATTTACAAATGCATCACACATTAGTCACTAATACTTCAGAGAGATTCCATGAGATAAACAGACATACGTACACTTCCGCAGTCCTTGCAGTCAAGAAACCCAGCTTTTTCAACGGCCTTTTTCATTTCCACTGAGAAGTTTTCAAAGTCGGGCTTGACTGTCCTGAGCAGTGTCACAATGTTCAGAGAAGCAAAGGCCTGCCTCGCATCATTGTCATATTTATCCCCTCTCTTCCACGAGCCATTGCCTAGAATTTAAATCATAAGATAAAGAAAAAACAACATTATCCAAACATTATTGTCAAACAGTATGGTTTGATCTAAATCATTTTTTTAAATACTGATCCCGAGAATTAAACTAAGTGCATCTACAGTGAGGCATGGCTGCTGAGCTTAGTAGCTACAGTGCAGTCGCTACAGGACAGAGGCCTTCAGGTGAAAACATTTTTGAAACGTAATAAACACAATAGCACAACAGACACCAAAATTTCACAAACAAAAGGCAGCTGTTTTACGTAAGAAAACCAACTCTGAACCCCAAAGTCTGAACCCTGCCCAGTTCCCCTCAGATTTACCCTTATTACGATTCTGCAGCATCCATTGCATCAAGTAGAGTGCCTTTATGTGATGGATGTTTGGAGACCCAAAGTAATATTGTGGTTGGGGAGGTCAATGGGCTTGTAACATGTCCGACATTCATGCCAGATTGCAATACAGAATGTTAGCACAATGTTAGCAAACAGCTGACTGAAAAAAAGATTATCATTCATTTGGAATTTTGTTTGTGCCCTCCTGATGAAGGTCACATTTCCTAATTTACTCTACTTTTAGCTCTGGTTTGGTCTCCACCAACTCTTGAGAGAAATTCAAAAATGTTTTACACCATATATTAGAGTGTAAACAGCCTCACTTTTATAGTCATTAAATCAAATCTAATGGCCCAAACGTGACAGTCACAAGTTTGTATTTGTCATTTTCACATTCTCAAAGAGTACAGAGCCAAAACAACAGATAATATGTCACATATGTATGGACTGCACTGTAGATGCATGGAAAGTCATACATTAAGACTGCAGAAAATGTAAAATGATTCAGATGGATTTGGTAGATTTTTTATCATTACTTCAGTTTGTAAAAAACACATTTAAAATTAATGTGACAGTAACTTTACCATAGGAAGAGGCATTGAAGAGTTCAACATTGAAGAAAATATAATTGCCATTGGTCAACCGTCGTCTGTGTGCAGCCAGCATGATCTCTCGTATTTTGTCTGCTCCCATGCACATGATCACCACTGCAGGAAAATAACACAGAGAAAGATGCAGTTATAGCCAATAGCCAGAGTCAGCTTTGTGCATGAATACCACAGAATACAACTCCTTACTGATTACATCGGGACCACAATTGCATTAATTGTATTGTATATGCTAAGAGTACTGATTACTTGAAGGAACCTAAAACACACATTATGAATTGTTATGTTTGATGTTCTCAGCATGTATCAGTAATTTATCACAAAATAATTAACTTTGATATATTTTGGAATTTCGTTCTTAGTTTGTTATATAACTAATGATATAATTATTTAGTGTGCTTAGGATACATATTCAAATCAGTAAATCAAAATAGAAATTCTTAGCGTAAAGAATTCAGACAGGATTTCTTCCTCTAGGGGAGCTGCTGGTTAGGGATTTTAATCCATATTTAATCCATCCGTGGGTAATGTTTCACCACCACCACACTAATTATACAGCTAAAACGACCAACTTTTGTTCTGCACCTGGCTGGTTCTCCTGTGGAGTTGGTTTGGTTTGGTTTTATTTATGGATATAGAAAGACAACAAGCGGGGGGGGTATCCAAGGGATAACATGTAAAGGCGAGAAACACTTTTTTCCAACATGGTCCCTGATGTAAGAGAAACAGGACATACAACACATGCAAACACAGTTCTTACTGCAGGGAGAGCTGTTTTTCCTACTATTTCTTTTTTCTAATCAGTTCAGTGTCAAATTTCACTTTTGTGTAAAAATATAAGAAGTAAAAAAAAAAAAAAATGTCTGATCTGATAGACAGCAACATGCTGCATATACTTTGGCCTATTTGCGAACCAATATAACAATAAAACCAACAGGAGAGCAAGATACTATAACAGCTCCTCAAAATGGGCTGTTGTAATGGCTTTTGAGTCATATATAGCCTATATTTGTTTACATTTTGGCAAATTAGTACCATTTAAGTATGCTGAATTAGCTATTAGCACTTCCTGTTTGCAGTGTACCCATGGATGTACAGAGAACTACTACTGGAATACTTTGATACTGAAGAAAACTTAAAAAAGTGGTGATTCTCAGGCAAATGCTTAAACATCGTTTTTTTCTATGATTCCTAAGCAGATTTATGGATGTTTATTCTCAATAGACATTAGAGATAATGTTATCCTTATATAGTGTAAGTCACATTATTTGATATCAATATGTGCGGAGTCCTTGTGCCTTCTTGCCTCACAGATTTCCTTGGATTGTGGCGGCACCTGGATCGTAGTTGCAGGGATAGTTGGGTCTTTGTAAAATATAGAGTGTGGTTTACACCTACTCTATCTGTAAAGTGTCCTGAGAAAACTTCTGTCATGATTTGACACTATGAATACAATTAAATTGAATGTGTTTCATGTCAGTGTGTTTGATTTGATTTTTTTTTGACAGATATTTATACTTTATGACTCAAATTCACCTCCTGCAGTAACTTTGCCCTGTAACTCTCCTGTTCCCACTGGGGAGGCTTTTGGCTTTCCTATTTGGCTTTGTCCTGCCGAATGTCAATGTCTATTACAGAGCACATCCTGTAACGATGAGTTAAATTACAGAGGAGCATAATAAATATGTAATTCCCCACTACCTAAGACACTGTTTTCAGATTTGTTTTGTGATTTTATGATACATTTTTTTATGATATACTTGTAGTTGTTATTTATTTGTTTCCATTTACTTCTTAATTTGCCTCCACTTAAATGAAAATTAATCAACGTTTGCAAGATGTGCTATGACAACCATTTTTGTCTTCCATGTGGTCCATTTAGATATAGGGTTGGATCATAAAAAACATATTTTATAATGTGCTGTAGAAAACATATTTAACACTAACATATTTAAGTTTAACTTTAATAATACTACACTGAGTGAAAGAGGTGATGTTGATTTACATTTGAGATAAACAATTTTCATTCAAGCGCAGCTCGGTCCGGTAACGCCGTGATGATACAGTCGTGATGCAGAGAAGGCGTATTGCTGAGTTTACTTCAGTGTGAACAGTGCTGGTAATGGTATACTTAATCATTAATTTAGTACGCAGTACATACTGATTGTTAGTATGTGATTTTGAACAGACTCACAGTGTCAGCGCACCTCAGAAAAATGCCTTTGTGCTATGCGCCAAAATACAGCCTGCAATCTCGAATATTAACCAAAACAGACTTGGCCGGTATCCATAGTGACTTTTTTTTTTTTTTTTTTTAACAATATTTTTATTGAATTTTCATTAGTGCATTAGCCCCCAATCCCCATCCCCCCGATCCCAGTACATAAAAAAAAAATCTCTCTCCCAACATCTGCCGTATTACAAGAGCCAAGAAACCAAAAGCAAACTATATGAGTATCATATGCACAGAACAATGGCACCTCCAGCAAAGTTATGCTATGCATATAAACTCCAATAAACAAGATTTGCACCTTTGCTATCACCCTCCACGACATGCCTCAGTCCTTTCTCTTTCGTAGATTCACCACTTATAAACTTAGCACAAAAAGTAAGGACATTTTTGTTTGGTAGATATTTCTCTGTGGTAACAATGCTTTTTGGCAATAAATCTAATACCATTGGAAAGCCTGTTTAGTTCCCTTTCAAATGGTGCCCCATTGGTAAGGAACATGCATTTGTGGGATGAGCAGCAGCACTGAGTATGTGGGTTGTGCCCATGAAAAATTTGCCAAATCTTCTCTGCCATTGCCAAACAGGTTATTTTGCTGTTGCTATTGACACTTGTTTTGAGCTTCTGGTACCCCCAGGTGGTGCCAAACAGGTCCCCGATTTAGAGATGAGATTCTGGGACCGAACTCTATCCTCCAAGATGACAACGCTTGCCCCCACAGGGCGGGCTTTATCAGAGACTACCTCCAGAATGTGGGAGTGGAGAGGAAGGAACGGCCTGCCAGCAGTCCTGACCTCAATCCCATTGAACATTGTGGGATCAGCTTGGGCATGCTGTTCGTGCCAGAGTGACCAACACAACCACGTTGGCTGACTTGCGACAAATGCTGGTTGAAGAATGGGATGCCATCCCACAGCAGTGTGTGACCAGGCTGGTGACCAGCATGAGGAGGAGGTGCTAGGCTGTTGTGGCTGTGTATGGTTCTTCCACACGCTACTGAGGCTCCTGTTTGTGAAATTAATAAATTGTTAAATTGCCAATATGTCTTGTTTCTTCAAACTTCAATCATCCAATCCACCAAACACCAAACAAGTCAATGGCAGAATAAGCTGTTTGGCATTGGCAGAGAAGATTTGGCAAATTTTTCATGGACCCACATACTCAGCGCTGCTGCTCATCCCACAAATGCATGTTCCTTACAAATGGGGCACCATTTTATTTTAAAGTACTGTTGTCTGGGCTCTTGTCCGACTGCCCACTGTGTTAACTCTCTGACATCACTCATGCAGTATTGCACATGTTCACTTTATTGTCTCTTATGATCCATTGCATAACGGCACAATCTTACCTGCTGTCATATTTGTTTAAAATCTGTTTGTTTGTTGCACTATTCCATTTGCACAAACTGTATACAGATTATGTACTACACTTAGTATTTATATTTGATCCATATTTAAAAATGTATACTGACCCTTTTTGTAAAGAAAGAATGGGCAGCAGTTATCCTATTAAATTTTTAACTGATAAACAAATTGAGGAATGTGATAGGTTTCATTTTATTAGTCATGACAGCAAATCCTACTGGGAGTTTACCTGCTTGTCCCCTATTACGTGTTCTAAAAGTAATTGTAGTAACTGAAATGAAGACACATTCAGCAAATGCATAGCCTATTTCTTGCATAAAATGTTTTCAGAAAGCCATTTTGGTGATCTATTTTCGTAAAAAATAAGAGATTGTATTCCAAACGAGCCTCCATTATGGTCTGCTTAGAAATCCGGGAGCAGACAGCCCCACGTGACACGTTTGTCCAATCAGGTGCATCTGGCTGTCGGAGGATGGAGCCTGTTTTCTTTGCTTACCAGTGGTCATTGAAGAGTAGTTTTGAATTGCCAAACCTTCCTCCACAGCGCTGCAGAGGAAGGTCTGGCGAATCCACACAGCATTCCAGGATGGGAGAAAACCGTGCTCTGGTTTAATGGCATTTCTTTAAACCAATCACAATCATCATGGGCGGTGCTAAGTGCTGGACGGAGCAACGGTGCCTCTGCTAAATAGCCTCGGGAAGGAACTTGTTTTGGTGGAACGTGTACGTTCAAAAGTAGTTTTAGTCGTGCAACAGAAAACTCAGATTGGACAGATAGTCTAGCTAGCTGTCTGGATTTACCCTGCAGAGATCTGAGGAGCAGTTAACCATAGTCCTCACAAATCCACCGGAGGTTAGAACGCCAACACAAAGAAAGAGGAAGGTAACGGACATCCAGCGGAATTTGAGGCAGCACCTGAACAATCCCTAAGTGAATCGTCATGGATATAGACTATTGAAGAGAATCTGCCCACTGGCCTGCAATGCTGGGAAGCGGGGCGATCCCTTCTGCGAAAAATGCGTATATGGACACGTACCATTAATTTGCAGAGTTTTGAGCTCTCAGGGTTACTGTATCAATATGTATAATTCACACAGTTCCATTTAAATTTGATGCGATCTGAATCAATGAAGGAGAAGGAGTTACAGCACTAATACACTCCATAGTTAGAATTCTCCCTTCAGGTAGCCATGTGCCTCCAAAAAGGTCTCAGGCAGAGTGGGCCGAACAGTGACACACTGCCAACTGTGTTACCGGTGATTCAAATCATGCAGAAGCTATTCTCATTTGGAGGTCCATTTGTTTTAAACTAAACATTTAATCAATTAAAGTAATATAGTGAGCAGAGGGCCTGCCAAAAAAATATCAAATGTCAAAATATTTTTTTGCACTGGGTTGATATGAACTTTTCCTTTGGTGTCCCAGTGATTAAAAATAAATAAACCAACAAACAAGTAGCTACACAAACAAAGGTTGCAATTGAAAACAGTAACCCCAGCGTCCCTGTTAATAACGAAGATTCAGAGTCTTGCTGGAACATTCCTCACAACTCTGTCACTTAAACACACCTCCTGAAATATCCCTTGAGTCAGTGGGACAAACTTCACCTCAGTCCTGCCAGCACTATAGCACCCTTTAATTACACTGGGCTCTACACACACTACTGGCCCTGTGTATGCTCTGCAAGCCATTCCACGGGGCAGCACTTGCAGCCAGCAATATTTCAAAACTTCTGGATTTTCCTTTTTGCTAGGGCACCGATGCTAGTTACAAATTAACTCAGGAATGGGGCAGCACATGGTGCACTTACTGAGTGCCCACAGTGTATTTCAAATGCCCTGTGTTGGCTGTAAACTTCTAAAGCTAGAGAATATACAAATAGGGGGCTGGTTTGCAAATTTGTAATGCCATTACTCCAAAAAAACAAGGATTTATGTTGTTGGATCCGTCTGTCAGAAAGTGAACAGGATAAAGAAAAGAGTATAAGGTGGAATATAAAAGCTCATTGTAAGATGAATCTGTCTCAGTTGGATCGGGGAAAAACTTGACATACATAAACGCTGTTTATTTGAGGGACTGAATGGATGCTGTATAAGCCGATTGATGATTATCCCGTTGTTGCTGTTAGTAACAGTATTGTCCTCTGCCCTTTCAGGCTGAACCTGCAGACATTTGTGGTCGTACAGTAAAAGCGAGTCATTGCGTTACAACTATGCTGGAGTCCAAGGGGAGTTCTCGCCAAACACAAAGACTTCATACAGACTCAGGATGGGAGTGCATGTCTCAGGAGGATTAGCATCAGAAACAGACCAATCACAAGAGAGGTGCTTCATTTTCCCTCCTATGTGTTTGTTGCATGTTGTAATATTGTGCAGCCTATGGTACAGACATCTGTAGCAAACTGGTGAGGGGATTTTTTACAGGCAAAGCGTGAGTTGCTGGTAAAAATGACATGAACAGAAGCGATGCAAGTAAGAATTGTGTGCAGTATCAGCTGAATATGTTGGTTTGTGTCATTATAAAATTAGAAGGAACAGGCAATGAGTAATACTTCAAATTTCTTAGAGTAATCCTTCAGCACACTATGAAGCATTAGTTAAGTATCAGTAAATACTAAATTCATCATTTATAAAGCATTGTTCCTACATTATTACACACTAGTCTGGTACTGATAAACAGTTATACATGTTTTATTCTTGATTAATAACCTCATCTATAATTGTTTATTGATTGTATTTTTTATACTTTATGAATGATGGGATTCACCAATTCTAAGTTAGGCTTAATATAATTTATAAAACAGTTATTTAGGAGATGTCAATGGTTCCCAGGACCATTAATGAAAATGTAAGTAAATGATTATCAAACTATTTAGCAGTGTTGTAGTCAAGACCACATAAACCGAGACCAAGTCATCACCAAGACCAGTGTATCGAGACCAAGACGAGACTGAGACTTTGAGGGGTTGATACCGAGTCAAGACCAAGACCAGACCAGTGCGAGTCTCACATTGCATGACATGATAAAATGTGGAAAATTCTAACCATAGGTACTCCTAAAATTGATCTAAAAGATCCACAATTCCAAAAAAAACACCCACAGAAAACAAGAAAAGATTCTTCTTTATTTACCTATTTTATTGCCATAAGTGTATCATGAGAAATGCCTTAAAAGTAATAATCGAAAGGCAGTCGTGGTCTTGCCCGGTCTTGAAATAAAATCCAGAGTGCTCTTTATCCGAGATGAGACAAGACCGAGTCAAAATGTGATCGATTCTCGAGTACTACAACACTGCTATTTAGATGTACATTTATGCATGTGTTTGCACTTATGATTTAGACATGCACTAAGGGTCAGTAAGTGTGTTAATTTACTGAAGTTCATGATTAATTCAGGTAGTTAGAAAGCATTTACTAGTTGTTTGTTAAATATATAGTGTGTAGTTTCTGTCTCCCCCATGAGGAATTCTAAGTAATGACAACAACACTGTTGGTGCCCCCACCCCTCCCCCACGCATTAGCTAGTAGCCAAGGAGGACACGGAGGATTAAAAAAACATGATGGACTCTTCAGAAGTGGTCATTATCTTCACTTGAGTTTCTGCGTGGGAAAGTCGCCAGACACCACAATCTTCTGAACATAGTCACACTGAGAAATCCAGAGAGAGTTGTGTGGAGCTGATAGTCTTAATTAGCTTTGTAGCAACTCATTTGGCAATGGCTTGAATGTAACGGACATTCATTAATATCAAAAAGTTAAGCACTAAAGCTTTAACATATTAAAAACTCGGTGATGATGCACAGTTGTGCTTACAGTATGTGATCTAGTTAAAGTTGCATTAGTGATTTTGTTGCATCAATGAATGCAGTCACAGTAATTACTTCAGAAATTCAATTAGGTTTGGATTCTCCTCAGGCAGACATAATGTCAACTGTCAAGTCAATTTTATTTATAAATGACAAATTTGCCTCGAGGGGCTTTATAATCTGTACAGCATAGGACACCCTCTATCTTTAGACCCTCGATTCGGATAAGGAAAAACTCCCCCCAAAAAACTCTTTAATAGGAAAAACGGTCTGTAAAAACAGCCTTTTTTCAATAAGAAATAATTGTTTCCAGTCCCACCACTGTCCAATTTACTGTAAACTGATTGTGCTCTATCATATCATGCTGTTCATGTCAGCCACAGGTCTACCTTTGATGCAATTATAAATGCACAGCCTCAGGCACTGCTTTGGCCAGACCTGTTGGACAGAGGCTAAGGATGATGCACCAACAGCCCCCTTGGGTAAACTGTGTTTTCCGTCAAGGATACATAAAGAGGAACAGACATGCTGAAGGTGTTTATGGCTATAAAGAAAGGAGAGCACTTCAGCCTTTAAATAATAATTCTGCTATATTACAACTTGGGTCTTATTTTTGTAGTTTTCGCCATCATTTCTATGATAACCTTAAACTGTCCAAGTTAATTACTGAGATCATCTTGGAACACAAAAACACAGAAAAAAGTCTTACGGGTCAAGAAACACGATCAGACAACTTAGACACAAACCAGCAGTTTATCAGGATTATCTAAATCATTTTATTTGGAGGGGAAAAAAGAGTGAAAGTGAGCACACCTGAAATGTTTGCTATAAAAGAGAAAACTGTGTGTACACAACTATAGTAAGTAAAAAAGTAAGTAGGTCAAAGTTGAGGCAGGATATGAGTCTACAAAAGTGATGGACAGTTTGGGTAATACTTTGACCTAATAGTTTGCCTAGTTAGCTCAAACAGAACAAAGAACACTTCATGTTGGCTGTGCAGAGGAGTAATGATTTGAAGTATACACTCAGTAATTACAACCACACAATGTCTACTGTCTAGGGCTCCGATAGTTCTGATAGTTATGGATGTAATTCCAGCTTGATAAAACATCTGGATTTGTTAAGCTTTGAAGCTGAACTATCTCTTATTGAATCTTTTGTCTGTCCTCTGTCTTTTTTATTAGCAATGTGTCAAACACTCAGGTAAGCAGGAGCCTCACTTTAAGCCAGCACTGGACGTCATTACCTCGATACATGACAGACCTGACTGGTGACTGGAGATTATATCAGGTGCAGATACTTAACGTTAATGCCATAAATGATTGGTTAATGTGCTCTCTGCACGCCAGCATCCGTGCTCGGTCAGAGAGTAAAAGGAAGCTAACATTACCAGTCAAGAGAAGACGATGCGTTTCTGTTGTGCAACAAGACCAACTAATAGAGCGGGCACCCATATATAGAGGTTTACTCCTTGACGCAGCGGGCCCGGGTTCGACTCCGACCTGCGGCCCTTTGCTGCATGTCATTACCCCCTCTCTCTCCCCCTTTCATTTCTTCAGCTGTCCTGTCAATTAAAGGCCTAAAATGCTGAAAAAATAATCTTAAAAAAAACAAGACCAACTAAGTAGTGAGTCTCCTCTGATCTCGCTGCATCACGTCCATGTCAGGAGTTGGAATATCCTATGTTTAATATGTTTGTTTGTTTGTTTCTGTATGCACCATTCACCAAGGCAAATTCCACATACGTGTAACTTATTGTGGCAATAAACCCTTTTCTGATTCTGATTGTAGTTAAAGCAAAAGCTCAACTTTAGGAAAATATGTGTATTGGCTTTCTGGCGGAGAGCTGAATGAGAAGATTACGGAAGAGGATTAGGGCCACAAAAAAAAAAATATCTCAGAATTCTGACTTTATTCTCACAATTCTGTCTCATAACTCAAATACATTTTTTCACATGTGGCCCTAATCCTCCTTAGAAGATTGATGCCACTGTCATATCCATCTGTTAAACATGCACACATGGTGGCTGAAGTGACTTGAGCTGCAGCCCCTTTTACCTTTTGGCTGAAGAGCCCCTCTGGGCAAAATGAATACATATATATTATTAACTGCTTCTGCCACTTTTTTGTATTACCCAAAGTTCTCACTATTACACATAATTAAATGTGGTGTTCCTGCCTGCTGATGGGGAACATACTCCTATGTGTGTGTGTGTGTGTGTGTGTGTGTGTGTGTGTGAGAGAGAGAGATAGAGAATTTTCTTCAAGCTGGCATGAAGTTGCTTAAAAAAAGCTTGTGCACATTCCTGCTCAGTTTTGAGTGTTCCAGTGCAAGTGTTCTTCTGGATTTCTAAGCTTCACTCCAATTGTTTTCCAAAGCCAAGAGCAACTTCAAGTGTGTGAAGTAGACCTTTCTTTATCCTAAAGGACACAGCCTTGTCTTGATTAGCAATGTTATCTTATTTGGGGTGATGTTTAGCTAAAAACAAGGGACATGTCTGTTACAGATCCTAAAATATGTAAGCATATATAATACAACACTTATTCTAAAAAGACACATTGAGTAGGATTTTCCTGAAAACAAGGCATAAATTAAGTAATCCCTCTCAATCATCACTTGTGACCCATGTGTGACAGTGTCTGTATCTGCTGAGACCCTGCCCCCTGCCTGGATTTTCTTATTTTGCTGTGTTTGGGATGTTTCTGGGCGTCAACGTCTATTAAAAACTTGGCGACCAGGTGCCAGATCGTAAGCACACATCAAAGAGGAAGCTATGAAAATGGCGGACACAAAAAACCCAAATACTGTGTAGTGCATTGAAATGCCAAGTGGACAAAGCTCGTATCAAATCAAGAGTGAATCTGGGGTTGGCTTCCACTGGCGAGCACCATAACCCTCGTAGAGTCGGGAGAAGAGGCCACCTTTGAATGTTGTCTTTACAAACCGCAACCGACAGATCCTACTCCTTTACACCTACCTTGTTTGGTACGGACTTTCTGACTTTTCAGTTTGATCCACACCAAAATTACAGGTGTAAAACCTTCCCCCCCAACCATGGTCCAGACCAAACAGCCGAAATTTGGTCCAACGAAAAGAAGTGTTCTCAGCCCGGTTTGTTTCAAGTGTGAAAGCATTTTTTTTTTTAATGGTTCGGACTTTCGGACCAAATACAAAAAAGTTCTGGCAGGCTATTGTCGTGTTATAAGAGAAGTATAGCTCCTTTAAGGAATAGCTCAGTGCTTAGTGTGTGAGCAGACAGCTGTCGGCTATCAGAGCTGAGAATACATCAGCAGTTTACTTGTTAAGTGGTAGTAAATGTACAGCTTTCAGTTTGTCTCTGAATAAATGCTGCAGCTCCTCAAAACCACAAGTAAAGTTCCCGTGTCATGCTTCTCAACAACGCAACAAAACAAAAAAGGAGCTGCGGCAGCACGGGGAGAGCAGCAGTCAGCTGGAAAAAAACTCCCCAAAACTCTGACACCAGAGAGAGGATACGAGTGGACAGGAAAACAAACTAATCAATGTCAGGTATCGGGAGACGCGACTCAAGTACGTATGTGATGACGACAGGACGTAGTTTTGTCTTCTAGAGTTTTTTAGTGTGCTTGCATAACTTCAGTGTGACCGTGGTTCGGACTTTCAGGTGTAAAAAGGCCCTTAATAATTTGGTATATTTTTGACCTTCTCTTGGGAAAAATTATCTTTTAAAGCTTACACTTTTGTTTTGCGTATGTTCAATAGTGCTTCAGACGGTTTACATCTCATTCAGTTATAGAATTAACACTATTATAGTCTCAACACATTTCTCTGGTGATTAAAGCCATATATATATCGTATCGTAAATATAAGTATTGTACAGTACATGCAGAGCAATGATTACAGACAGTGGCGGAGTGGGACCATACAAATCTACCGTGAAATTTCGTAGACCACCGGCCCTTGGGGGGAATGAATGAACAACACACAGCACAGCAACACGATCCCTTTTTTCCTTTTGAGTCTGACCTTCTCAGCGCCACCTTTCCCTTTTATTTTTTGGCTTTTCATCATTAGACGCTCACTGATCCCCCTATGTATTTCTGAAAATCCTAGACATTGTTGTGACCTGCACTTCGTTAGTGCTTTCTGATTAGCCTGTGTTTGTATTGAAATAAGAGGCTGCGGCCCGTCTTACGGGTTGAGCAGAGGCTGCACAGTTTGACCAGCGGGCAGCGGCCGCCCACCAGGCCGCCGGATGGTGTTGCTAAGAACTTGCAATGTATAACTATTATCAGACCGGCCCTAGCGGCCCACCGGGAAAAGTCCTGACTCTCCCGATTGCCACTCCGCTACTGATTACAGATGTGATAGGCACAGACAAAAGGGTGTGCCGCCGATACTGGAACAAAAGCACAGACAGTATGAAAATAAAAACCAAAACCAAAGTTTCACTCTCAGTGGTTTCTGTGTTATAAGGAATACTTTCAAAATACTATATACTATTGTTTAAGCTACCTTTAGCTCGGAAGTCGTGGACAAGGCCAGTGAGTGAGTACTCGTAGTAGCAGTAGTTCTGCTTACGCAGAGAACGTACACACTGCCAATTGAATGTGGCCATATGTGGCCCAGACAACTGGGTGCGTTCACAGCTGTACTTAGAGTGCTCAACAAACTCAGGCCCAGTGGTGGAAGAAGTATTCAGATCCTTTACTTATGTAAAAGTACTAATACCACAGAGAAAATTACTCTGTTACAAGTTACAAACATCAGATTTTATAAACTACATGTGTTTTGTGTGCAGAAATCTTAATGTGTAAAGTAACTAGTAACTACAGCTGTCAGATGAATGTAGTGGAGTAAAAAGTACAATATTTCTCTCTGAAATGTAGCGGAGTAGAAGTAGAAAGTGGCATGAGAGTTGGGGCAGAATGCTACACGTAGGGAAAAGGAGGCAGAGGGATTTTTTTTGTTACGGCTAGGCTAACCCGTAGTAGCGGTGGTCTTTGTGGTTTTAACAAGCCCGCTTAGTTTAGCGCGTTCGTAACAGAACGTACAAAAGGTACGTGGAGATATGGACCCTACGCCGTAGCCTCACAACTGTGATTGGTCCGCTCGGGCTGTGTCTTGCTAGTGTTGCATACACAGGGGAGACACTTTGATTCTCTCACTATGACTCTAGAGTCACTACTCGCTCTGAAGATAATCCCTGTCACTCTCTCGCTCTACCACACACTCCTCACACGCATGCCGGCCCTGCTATTCTCTTAAAGAGATCGACGCACACACCAACGCACAAGTATAAACTTAAGGCCACTTATGTTGGCTACGAAGAAAGCTCTCCGCAGTACCCTTAATCAGGCCAATTTATACTCCTGCATTAAATCAACACCGTGGGTACGTAAGTAGGTACGTGGAGATATGCACCCTACGCCGTAGCCTGATGTGCACTTGTCAAAAAATGTTACTACACTTCCCGGCGACGCAGACCGCAACAACTGTGATTGGTCAGCTCGGCCGTGGCTTGGTAGAGTTGCATTTCCCCCGACTCAAACAACATGAAATCAAGGAGAGGGTTAACTTTTCCTGCTACAGATTTCCAACTGTGGTCAAAAAGCACAGGGGAGACACTTCTCTCACTATGCCTCTGGAGTCGGTACTCGCTGCGAAGATAATCACCGTTACTTTCTCACTCGCTCTACCACACACACACACACACACACACACACATGCCGGCCCTGCTATTCTCTTAAAGAGATCGACGCACACACCAACTCACAAGTATAAACTTCAGGCCACTCACGTAATACGGAGAAAGCTCTGAATGGAGCCTCCACAGAACCATAAATCACGCTCAACCCTCAATTATCTTGAAAATCAATTCGGGATCTGACCTTACCCCTTAGTATACTGTAGCTAAGACACACAACCTATAATCAGATAGGCTTGGAGCTGCTGCTGTGCAAGATAAGGAAAGGCTCATGACGGCAGTAGCTGTAGGGGCATTCAGCTAGGGGAAATAAATAAATGAAAAAATTGATTTAAAACCAAATATGTGCATGTTCTGGATGTTTCCAATGGCTTTGACAGTTCAGACAGTATAGCTATGCAGAATGGCTGTGTATAATAAGACTGTGCTGTTGAAGGATACTGCCAGTGGCAGACCAAGGACATTGTAGATTGTGTTCTGGAAATGTGAATGTGACAGCATGACTGACTCCAGTGTGCAGACTAGTCATATCTACAGGAATCTAAAGTGCCAGGGCACTGATGGCTGTGTGCCTGATTGCTGTTGGCAAAGCTGAGAACTGCAACAGCATCATTGATATGAAACCTTCATACCATGTTATATTATATATATTTACACGGGTGAATCCCACATATATATCATGTGCTGAAGCAGGCTAATGACGGCCTGCCTCTCCCCTCTAACACCGCTTAGTTTTTGCTGAAAGCTGTACAATATTTGCTGAAACCCTTCAAACCTCTTGGTTTAAGCACCTGACATGCCGGGAATACTAATTCCTTGCCATCAGGTGCACTTTGTGGCTCTGCAGCATTTAGCATGTTTAATATATGCTAATTTATACAACAGCCACTTCTGTCATATGAGGTGATGTAATCAGGAGCTGAAATCAGAGGATTATAGCCAACGAGCTGCTTATCAGGCCTGAACAGCCTTGGCATATACACACATTTTCATTTGGTTCGACTTTAAAGGGAGAAAAGTGATACCAAATCAACAGGACTAGTGTAGTCATTGTGTACATTTACATTAGACTGCACTAGTACAGTAATAGCCTAGTTTTGTATACTGTATGGCTCATGCTGAAAAAGATAGCAGTCCTACTACTGCTACTAATTCATGTTGTTAGGTAGTCAGTAAAATATTCAAAATTAGTTTTATGTTCATGGAAAAAAAGCCCACCCCCCCAAAAAAAAAAAAGAAAAAAAAGAATGATATGCCAATTTGTTCTGAGGGGCATGTAAATACATTAGGGCTTCTTCGACCAAAACTCATATGATTTCGTCGACTAATCGATTAGTTGATTTAATCGACCGAAAGAATCATGCAAAAGCACCACTTTAAATCTTGTGTTTGCCAGAGATGTTCTCATACGTTTCTTGGAAATAAGTAATTCAGCATTGAAAAAGCGTTAAAAATCTTAGTCGACTAATCAGCTAGGAGGGGGCAGCCCTATAGGATACAACACACCTTTAATAAAATAAAAACATATTGAACTGACTTATTTTCTTTTATTTATTTTCTACTATGCTTAGTTACTCACTAGCAGAACCTGAGAGACTGCCTTCTGTCCTGAAATGGTGCAAAATAAAACAGTGACGGTGTTTAAGGTCTTACTGGACTGTAAGAGCTCTAATCACTCACAGCTTTAGGCCACATATGGAGACAGTGAATCCCATTTTGGTCACTCGCTTTCTGTCTGCCAATTCCAAGACCTCTGAACATTTTCAGAGAACTAACCCCTGCGGCTCATCTCTTCAGTCTGTTAGCATGATATGGATGATGTTCTGTGTCAACAGCATGCAGAACATTATGTAAAATCTAAAAAGTGAGTGTGGGCGGGGTGAGGACAAATAAAACACAGATGTCCATCACCTCAGTGTCTGCTCCTGGGATGGATACTTGGCTCTGCGGGGGAACAGAGGCTGAGTAGGTGGGCAGTCGGGCTGCCGCTAATGATTGTTATTAACCTATCAAACATTTATTTCAATTATTAATTAAATCTAAAGCTAATGTCCAATCACTATCATTGCCCAAAGTGGCATCTTCAGATATTTACAATTCTGTTTACATTAACTGCATTTTATTCATTTTGCAAAATATGTTATCGCTATATTTTAAACTTTGCATTATTTTATGTCCTTATTTTGTTTCCATGGACAGTCTTTACATCTATGATGAGCAGTGGAGGAATAGGGACACAGAAAGGGAATTTGGTCCTAAAAAGACTGGACCTTTGGAAGATATCACTTGACAACAAGACTGTGTTGGATACATTTGTCTGTTAAGAGATGTAATGTACAACTATAAAGCTTGTTTGTAATTTATGTAACTTATTTATGAAATGTAAGTCATTTTTAATCATGAAATGAATGTGATTCATGAAAACAATTTGCTTCAAATTTGTTTGTTTTTAGCTTTTGTGTTGTTTGAGTGTGGAAAAGAGGATTTTATATCCTGTACCAGAACATTTTCAAAAATTCACCAGAATGCAGGAAATGAAGTGTTTGACGCTCAAAATCTTCTGGGGGAGGATCCCCAGACCCCACAGTTGCAATGTGTCCCCCCCCCCCCCCAATGTGGAAACAAAAGCTATGCCCTTGGCTGCGATAGCCTAATTATAGTGATAATCATCATTATTTGCAGCATGAATTCAATGATCTTTAAAAGCAAGCCCATCTTGGTGTTTGAGAAACATGGATTATCAAACAGTAATTTATTGTGGTTAAACTATCAGTTTAGTGGGCAGACCAGTTGTGAAGTGAAGCCAACAGTGTTGTCATGCTGCACATGAAAGGAAAATCCATTTTCACCTTTGATTCGTCTGATTTTAAGTGACACAGACACTGACTTGTGATACCAAATTACAATGTGAAAAACCCTGACATGGAACTTGATTTTATAGGTAGGTGACCTATTAAATGACTAGTGGTGGAAGAAGTATTCAGATCTTTTACTTAGGTTAAAGTACTTATACCACACTATAAAAATACGCTGTTACAAGTACAGGTCCTGCATTGCAAATGTTACTTAATTAAAAGTGTGTAAGTATCATCAGGAGAATGTAGTTAAAGTATTAAAAGATTGTAAAAAGTGTAAAGGCTCCAACCAGTTGTGTGTTTAATGGTCTGATCATCTCAGCTGGACTTGTAGCCGTTATATTGTTGGCTAGTTTACTTTAGAATCAAACATCAGATTTTATAAACTACATGGGTTTTGTGTGCAGAAATCTTAATGTGTAAAGTAACTAGTAACTAAAGCTGTAACAGATGAATGTAGTGGAGTAAAAAGTACAATATTTCTCTCTGAAAGGTAGCGGAGTAGAAGTAGAAAGTGGCATGAAGAGAAAAGACTCAAGTAAAGTACAAGTACCTCAACATTTGAACTGAAGTACAGTACTGGAGTAAATGTACTTAGTTACAGTCCACCACAGTAAATGACTAGCTGTTATTCAAGTAGGGGTGACGGGGGCAATTGTAAAAAAAATTACATTTTCCTTCATAACTCAAACACTACTTTAAATACACTTGTCATCTTTTGATATAGGAAGGATACATATGTGCACTAATTAATAATACAATTGATATATTTTCACAGATAAGGACAAAACTATAATATTAAATTGAATGCAAGAAGTCAGTGTTGCAGTTATAACAGTGGTTAAGGGCAATTGTAACACTAAAAACACAAGTCATATTAACCCACTTTATCTCAAATAAAACCACACCTCAAAGTAATCAGATTACTGCTGTAGTATGTAATAATGTTTCTAACGCTAGTATTTGTTTTTTACATGGTTCAAATTCGTTTTCTCTAATGGAACCATCTAATTCACTTAGACACACTGGTGGAATGTAACTAAGTACATTTACTCCAGTACTGTACTTCAGTCCAAATGTTGAGGTACTTGTACTTTACTTGAGTCTTTTCTCTTCATGCCACTTTCTACTTCTACTCCGCTACCTTTCAGAGAGAAATATTGTACTTTTTACTCCACTACATTCATCTGTTACAGCTTTAGTTACTAGTTACTTTAGTTACTCCACTACATTCATCTGTTACAGCTTTACAGCTTTAGTTACTAGTTACTTTAGTTACTCCACTACATTCATCTGTTACAGCTTTAGTTACTAGTTACTTTACACATTAAGATTACTGCACACAAAACACATGTAGTTTATAAAATCTGATGTTTGATTCTAAAGTAAACTAGCCAACAATATAACGGCTACAAGTCCAGCTGAGATGATCAGACCATTAAACACACACCTGGTTGATCCTTTACACTTTCTACAAGGTTTTAATACTTTAACTACATTCTCCTGATGATACTTACAAACTTTTACTGAAGTAGTATTCCAATGCTTTTACTTGTAACAGTGTGGTATTAGTACTTTTACTGGAGTAGCCTAAAGGATCTGAATACTTCTTCCAACACTGCTTAGACATTCAGCCTACCTTCGGTGTCATGGATGTTTTGGAGGATGTCGTCGGTGTCCAGGCGATCCTCTTGGGAAACAGCATACGTCTTGATGTTAAAGTCCGCCATCAGGTGATAGACTCCCTCCAGAGTGAAGTAGCAGTTCCGCTCCTCCTTGTCGTCTTCGTACACCAGCAGCGCGCTCCTCCAGGTGAAGTGCTCGAACACCGCGGTGAACGTCTCTGCCATCTTCACGTAGGACGGAGCGATGCGGGTCAGGTGGGAGTACTCGGCGTTCTTGTTGCTGAAGCCGGTGGCCAGGGCACCTGCCGAGATCACCGGGATGTCCCAGTGGGATGCCAGCCTCACCACTGCCGCCGCCTCGTACTCGCACACCGGACCCAGAATCAGATCCGGCTTGCGCCCGCACGACCTGTCCACTAACACAAACATAGCATCATTGAAACAGTTGGAGTTCTCAAAGTGGATGTTGAAGCGGAACCCGGAGTACTGTCCTCCGTCTGTCTTCAGCCTCTGCTGCGCGTAAAGGATCGCTGGTGACACTCTTGTGTGTGAAAAAGGGTAGGAATTATTTTGTGGCAAAAACACCAAAACCTCTATGTCTTCGGTGATGGTATTTGTCATAACTGGGTTCAGGAGCATCAAAAAGTAGTACACACACAGTGTGCTGAGATATGGCATGATGCCACTTTCCAAGTCCCGCTTCAGATAAATGACAAAGTGTTGGACAGATGTTCTTCAAATGTTTCTTTCCTCAAGTTGGCTCCACTTGGCAGCGCACATACAGCTGCAAACAGAAAGCCCTCCGCCGTGCGTAAATGGCTTAATGGTAAATAAGTGTGTTGGTTTTTTAAAGAAGCGGATCTGCCTGACTGTGTGTGTGTGTGTGTGTGTGTTTTCTTCTGCATTGAGAGTTCCTTCCGAATGCTCCTGAACCTGCTCAAAATATTCTTCCCCAACAGCTGATCCTGCCAAGCTCGGAGGGTTCTTCCAGCTCAGCCAGCAGCCAACACACACGCTGGCTCTGGCCTGGAGTTTTGAAGCATCTTTTCAGGATTATTCCTGCGTCATCGGAGCGCTGCGCACCTCCTTCTTAAAGCGACACTGCCGCCGGAGCTCACAATGAGCCACTTCAACAGAGCGCGAGTTAAATGCAGTTAATGGGAATTATGGTTCTGTAAGCCTGAAACAACAAACAAAGTACAGAACTTTCCTGTGTGTGTTTTTCAAAGATGCTATTATTCATGATGCAAATCTAGCAGCCAGGGGTCAAAAAGTAATGCTCATGTTTTAAACCTTAAATAGATGCTGTATTTCATTTGGGGGGTCCTATAACACTTTGGACAATCCTTAAGATTTCAGTAATGTAGTAACATCAAGTTGTAATACTAGGCTACAGCCAACACTCCTTGAGCAGCTACTTTGTCAGAAGTACAACAGAAGAGCAGCCTATCCATTTACTGTACAACTGAATAAACTCACGTAGTAGGTATAGGCCTATGTGTAGGTAGGCAATTTCAATCCAGATCAGGAATGGCTGACTCCACCACTTACATTAAAAACTGCCATATAGAAAGGTAGCCTAATTACAGAATGTAAATACATTGAATGGCTAATGCAGAGAAAACTGCATCAAAACAACAAGAGAGCTCTTTTTCTCTCTACATGGACTGTAAACTGCATGCAACCAAAGCCGACTCAAACAGGATTGGTCAATACTGCTTTGCCTAGAAACGGAAACCAGAACGCTTCCGGTGCACAAGTCGCGTCACGCCTACAGATTCTGCATTCATAGGCAGATATCTGTTTTTATAGAGATTAGCCTGACACACACACACACACACACACACACACACACACACACACACACACACACACAGAGTTGGAGATGATCATTCATGCTTTCATTTCCTTTCGTTTAGATTACTGTAACAGTCTTTTTACCTGTTTGAGTAAGAAGGAGCTTTACCGTCTCCATGCTGTTCAGAACTCTGCTGCAAGGCTTTTAACTCACATTAACAAAAGAGCACACATCACACCTGTTTTAGCATCACTTCACTGGTTACCAGTCCAGTATAGAATATATATAAAATCCTGGTCCTTAATTTTAGGGCCCTGCACGGTCAAGTTCCTCCCTACATCTCTGACTTGATACAGCTTCATGCTCCCACCCGTAGTCTGAGGTCATTAGGTCAGAGGCTATTAGTGGTTCCCCGTACTCAGTTTAAAACTAGAGGGGACTGATCATTCCAAGCAGTGGCTCCTAGGCTGTGGAATGTCTTGCCTCCCTCTCTGCGTTGTGTGAATTCTGTCGAATCTTTTAAAAAGCAATTGAAAACTCTGCTATTCAAGCAGGCTTTAAGTTAGTCAAGGTTTTTTTATGGTTGTTTGTTATGTTTTCTATTTGTATTTAAATTTTCTTGTATTTTAATTGGTTGTATTGTATTACATTTTATTGTGAAGCACTTTGTGATTTCTATCTGTGAAAGGTGCTAAACTTTACTTACTTACTTACTTACTTACTTACACACACACACACACACACACACACACACACACACATAGTGCGTTTCACTATCTTTGTGGGGACCCATCATTGACATAATGCATTCCCTAGCCCCTTACCCTAACCTTAACCATCACAACTAAATGCCTAACCTTAACCCTTACCCTCACCCTAACCATAATTCTAACCCTAATCCTAAAACCAATACAAGTCTTAACCCTCAAACAGCCCTTTAAAGTTGCGGGGTCCAGCATTTTGGCCAAGTATACTGTATTCCTGGTTTTTGGACCCCACGAATATAGTTAAACACACACACACACACACACACACACACACAGATGGATGATGGCAGCCATTATTTTTTCAGAATTGCTAAGTCTGGGGTTCGTTAGTGCTTTGAACGAGGATTCATTTAACAAAATTTCAAGTACTTCAAGCACAGGACCAGAAAATTGCCTCCCTGGTGGAAAAGGTTTCATTCAAGGTATTTCACATAACCACTGTTACATTTTGTCCCACACAACAACTATATGTGATAGTGTTGGTGTATAAATTGATTCTATAATAGTTTTTTTCCTCCATACAAAGTTCTCAGTCCACACATGCATAGTAAACCTATGCTGTCCACCTGCCCACTCTCAACCCGTTCTCTCTCCGAACTCGTAAAGTACGGACGTTTGGGCAGTGTCTGTCAGCGTCTGAAGCGACGAAAAAAGCACCCTTCAGTGTGTTTGTAGAACATACCGGGAAGAGCAGCAGCTACACGGGGTTTGAAGATGACGTAACACTAAGAGCGACTACGGTAGCGAGTAGTATGAAAGGCCGAAATTCCGCGTAGGGAGGTTGGTTGGGGTGGTGGATGGGTCAAACAACGCAGGACTTTCACCCCAGAGACCAGGGATCATGTCCCGTGTGTCACGTTTCCTAAACCCAACTGAGGCTTTTTTCTGTTCCTAAACCCAACCATCCCGTTAAAGTTTTCCTAAACCCAACCGTCCCGTTCTTCTTTTCCTAAACCCAACCGTCCCGTTCTTCTTTTCCTAAACCCAACCATCCTGTTCTTCCAGCGTGTCAGGGAAATGTAAGCCCACCCACGACCTTTTCCTTAACCTAACTGTGCCAAAAGGGACACCAATAGTCCCAACCAAGCGCGTTTAGTTAAAGCACGTTATATGACGCTAAAGGAGACTTTTAGCGTCAATAACAACGACAAAGGCACCTGACCAAGCGTATTTTACGAGGTGGGAGTGAGAATCTGTTGCCACTCTCTATGTTCCAAGCACTTTTGCTTTTACAGAATATTTCTAAAATACTTGCGGCTACCCATGTGAGACGTATCTCAGAATATTTTTATTAAAAAGCGATTGTTGCAAGCTGATGTGTCTGAAGTGTTTGATACTCAGAAAATAGATTGAAGATGGAGAACTACTTGCATTGACCCGATATGCCAAGATTGTCTTTCCACCTCACTGGTGATGTTTTGAAACTCAACAGTTCACCTTGGGGTTTCAGTGTACAGTACCTGTAAGTTATTCATGTCGATATCTACAGTTTGCTCCGTGAAAAGTGTAAAATATTAATACAGAGGAAATGTTAAATCATATGTCAATCAAGATATTGTTAAAGAAATCAATTCTCGGACCAGCTTCACATTTAATTCAGAGGTGAAAAACGTCAAATGCTCCACAGCTTCTTTTCCTGGCCATAGGACACTATCTGATATTTATCTAAGCAGTTTTTCTTCTTCCAGTCAAGCAAATATGACTATCATGATATGAGACTAGTTATCATCTTAGATTTTGGATGTCATAATATCGTTTTATGGCTTAAGGGTTGGCTTTTCCTGGTTTTAAAGGCTGCATTACAGTAGAGTGATGTAATTTTCTGAACCCAGAGTGTTCTAGCTGTTTTATTATTTGCTATTATTTATAATACCATTCTATTTATTAAAGCACCAATTGTCAATCTTAACAATACCGCAGCAATATCGACATCAAAGTATTTGCTCAAGAATATGGTGACTGGTCTGCTTATTTCAACACAATTTCAATTATAACAGGAATACATTTTAACCATGCCCCTTAATTGCTATTTTTGGGACCCCGGACGAGTCAATTTAACTCAATTTGGCATAGAAAGAATTTTTTTGTTTCACATCTTTACTAGCCAGACATCGAATTATTTTACAGTGGACGTCTTCAAACCCTCCTTCAGTTTCACAATGGCTTAAAGATGTAATGTTTTTCTTAAAATGTAAAATTAAGTACACAATGAGAGGAAACACTGGCAAGTTTTTTCATGTTTCATGTTCATGTTATATATTGTGTGTGTATCAAAGCCTGATATATCTTTTTCCTCTGTGCCATAGAGATCCATTCTTGTCCAAAAACTGTTCACAACACATCAATGAGCCACACTGGTGTACTTCATTACACACACACTGTAGTTTATTTTGATTCAATCACACACACACACGCACACACACACACACACGCACACACACACACACACACACACGCACACACACACACACGCACACACGCACACACACACACACACACACACACACACACAATCCTCACTGGAACACTAGATGTGGTTTAATGTGCCGCTGAAAAGTGGTCAACGACAAATGCACTGTTACTGAGTAATGTTTGCTAAAATTACAGTGACAAGCTGTTTAGGAAGCTGTTTAGGCTTAAAACAAAAAGAAAGTTTATATTTGTGAGCCGAAAGGTTAGGGAAGTCAGAAAGTACTGAGAGACAAACATTGTTTGTGTTAGTCTTTTCATAAGATTTGTTGGCAATAACCAAAATATAGATTAACACCAACCTCATCATTTAAGAACATGCAATCTAGGATTATGTATCATCTCTGCTGAAGAGGAATTGAATCTGGATCCAAATGTTCGCTACATACTATTATCTCTCTCTCTTTTGCTACGTAAGATTCAGTATTCTTCATTGTTATTTCAATACAACATGTCTGTATTTGGACTGTGTGAATGAGGATGTACTGTAAGGAGAATCTGTGTGAAATCTAAACCAATTCACCCAGGATGAAATCACGTCCATTACAGTGATTGTTGCTGCAGTTAGATTATTAACATGTCATATAGACAGCCTGTAGTTTAGTTTGACACTTACATAATTATCTCTTTCAGTTTGGAGGATGTATTCAGATAATTTACTTGCTTCTAAAAGTAGCAATACAACAGTGTTAAAATATACCTTAAGCAAAGATGCAGTAATTATTCTTCTAAACTGACAATGCCTCAAATGCCTGTGTGTAATGTGAAAGGGGTTGCTAGAGAACAACCCACAGAGAATGATCATTAACTCAGTGGTTCTTCTCAGCTCTACGGAACTTTTTAGGCTCCTATAATTCAGTGACTGAACACTACCTGCTCGGCAGCAAACAGCAGACACACAGAGATGAGCTGGAGAACATAGATGAGCATTTAGCAGCTAAACAGACAGATATTTTTCTATTTTTATCGTTTCTTTCACATTAGCATTTTTTTTCCCATTATCGTTTCCTTTACATTTATTTTTTATTTCCTTTCGATATGGTTTTGTATGCACCATCCACCAAGGCAAATTCTTTGTAAGTGTTACTTACTTGGCAGTACATCCTTTTCTGATTCTGATTCAGTGTAGAGGGGAGCTAATTTGCACTACTTTGTAAATTGTAGTTGAGTAGTTTAATCTATAACAATGCGTTATATTTTATATGTTGTTTTGAGTGTAAGAGCTGAATCTTCAAAGTAGCTAGAAACCACAGCTGTCAAATAAGGGTAGTGCAGTAAAAAGTAAGAGTAGAGTAGAAGTATAAAGTAGCATAAAATGGAAATACTAAAGTAAAGAACTGTACTCATGTGCAATACTTGATTAAATGTGGCCTACTTAGTTACATTACACCTGGTCTCTCTCTATGTCTTGCACCAACAGTACTTGTTCTTTACAGCACAGAGGATCAACCCTACAGAGTGACTGACTTGTGTGCAGTTCTACAATGAAAAAAGAACATGTACTTCAGCTCAAATCCTCCGCTCAAGCAGCAGCCTTGCAGTTATCGTGGCTCATTAGCACATGTCACTAATGACTCACCAACCAAGACTCAGAAGACACATTTTGTTTGCTGGCAAGTGGAGTGGAATTTGCTGACGTACATGCCAATGGTTTCCACAGCTCTCATTACACTTAAAATCATTAAATCATTACATGAAAAGGTAAAGTATTATACTGAATGTAAAGCACAATTCTGTGCTATCTCATCTAAAATGTCCAAATTACACCAATGAGCGCAACTAGCACATATTCCGCAATTATGGTAATTAAGTTGAAACCAACACCTTGTCATGTAATGACATCTTTTAGCTCAGTCTGTGGGAGAATTTTCCAGGATATGAGACGACATCCTGCTGCACAAATACCTGCAGGCTCTGCTCTATTTGTGTACACTGTCATGTTTTTCTGGCCACTAATGTTGTTTTCTTTTTCTTTTTTGGCATAATGACCACACCATTTTAATATTAAGTGCAGTTTGCATGTACATATATGGCCAAAAGTATATTGCCACGTGAAATGTTTTTTTCACTTTGGTGTGGCACCAAAGCATCACTCAGCATCAGTGTTGGACCTCACTAATGCTCTGGTGGCTGGATGGGAGATAGTCCCTGCAGCCAGCATCCAACATCTAATGTTATAAGCAGCAGATTGATACACATTAGCGCTGAACGATTTGGGGAAAAAAATCAAATTGCGATTTTTCTGCCACATAATGCGATTATGTTTTGCGATTTTTTACTTAAAGTGCTCATATTATGCTGTTGGGCTTTTTCCCTTACCTTTATTGTGTTATATATCTTTTTTGTGCATGTTATAGGTTTACAAAGTGAAAAAGCCCAAAGTCCACCCCAAAGGGACTTACCATCTCCAACAGAAAACACTGTTCACAAACTGCTCCAAACAGCTCTATTGTAGTCCAGCCTTTACTTCAGAGACAAACATGGTCACTTTGGAACACACGTTATAATGCTCACCTAGCTGCTAGAGTGGAACGCCCTCATACTCTGCTTCTGACTGGCTAGTAGTCCTTACCTAGCTACTGTCAGGGCACGCCCTCATACTCTGCTTCTGACTGGCTAGTAGTCCTTACCTAGGTACTGTCAGGGCACGCCCTCATACTCTGCTTCTGACTGGCTAGTAGTCCTTACCTAGGTACTGTCAGGGCACGCCCTCATACTCTGCTTCTGACTGGCTAGTAGTCCTTACCTAGCTACTGTCAGGGCACGCCCTCATACTCTGCTTCTGACTGGCTAGTAGTCCTTACCTAGCTACTGTCAGGGCACGCCCTCATACTCTGCTTCTGACTGGCTAGTAGTCCTTACCTAGCTACTGTCAGGGCACGCCCTCATACTCTGCTTCTGACTAGTAGTCCTTACCTAGCTACTGTCAGGGCACGCCCTCATACTCTGCTTCTGACTGGCTAGTAGTCCTTACCTAGCTACTGTCAGGGCACGCCCTCATACTCTGCTTCTGACTGGCTAGTAGTCCTTACCTAGGTACTGTCAGGGCACGCCCTCATACTCTGCTTCTGACTGGCTAGTAGTCCTTACCTAGGTACTGTCAGGGCACGCCCTCATACTCTGCTTCTGACTGACTAGTAGTCCTTACCTAGCTACTGTCAGGGCACGCCCTCATACTCTGCTTCTGACTGGCTAGTAGTCCTTACCTAGGTACTGTCAGGGCACGCCCTCATACTCTGCTTCTGACTGGCTAGTAGTCCTTACCTAGCTACTGTCAGGGCACGCCCTCATACTCTGCTTCTGACTGGCTAGTAGTCCTTACCTAGGTACTGTCAGGACACGCCCTCATACTCTGCTTCTGACTGGCTAGTAGTCCTTACCTAGGTACTGTCAGGGCACGCCCTCATACTCTGCTTCTGACTGGCTAGTAGTCCTTACCTAGCTACTGTCAGGGCACGCCCTCATACTCTGCTTCTGACTGGCTAGTAGTCCTTACCTAGGTACTGTCAGGGCACGCCCTCATACTCTGCTTCTGACTGGCTAGTAGTCCTTACCTAGGTACTGTCAGGGCACGCCCTCATACTCTGCTTCTGACTGACTAGTAGTCCTTACCTAGCTACTGTCAGGGCACGCCCTCATACTCTGCTTCTGACTGGCTAGTAGTCCTTACCTAGGTACTGTCAGGGCACGCCCTCATACTCTGCTTCTGACTGGCTAGTAGTCCTTACCTAGGTACTGTCAGGGCACGCCCTCATACTCTGCTTCTGATTGGCTAGTAGTCCTTACCTAGGTACTGTCAGGGCACGCCCTCATACTCTGCTTCTGACTGGCTAGTAGTCCTTACCTAGCTACTGTCAGGGCACGCCCTCATACTCTGCTTCTGACTGGCTAGTAGTCCTTACCTAGGTACTGTCAGGACACGCCCTCATACTCTGCTTCTGACTGGCTAGTAGTCCTTACCTAGGTACTGTCAGGGCACGCCCTCATACTCTGCTTCTGACTGGCTAGTAGTCCTTACCTAGCTACTGTCAGGGCACGCCCTCATACTCTGCTTCTGACTGGCTAGTAGTCCTTACCTAGGTACTGTCAGGGCACGCCCTCATACTCTGCATCTGATTGGCTAGTAGTCCTTACCTAGGTACTGTCAGGGCACGCCCTCATACTATGCTTCTGATTGGCTAGTAGTCCTTACCTAGGTACTGTCAGGGCACGCCCTCATACTCTGCTTCTGACTGGCTAGTAGTCCTTACCTAGCTACTGAGCATGTGCGACTCCCAACAAAGATGTAACAGAAGTGAGATGTCTCACTCTGTAGCTGAAACAGAGAGCTCAACACACAGGGTGAAAAGAGGAGCTGCAGCAATGTGCAGTGAATTTCTGCCCAATTTTAATTCCACCCAGATGTACACTCACCCAGATCCAAAAGAAATTTAGTTTTTATAAATCCAAATGTGGGAATTTCGGTCATAGAAGACAACAGGTTTCCCTTACCTCTTAGATTTTCGGTGCACCATTTTGGATCGAGAGAGCAGAGCCTGGGTTTTCGAAGTCCGCCAAAAAGTTCTGGTCGGCTTCAGGTTGATAGGTTCCGGTCTTGACCAGACGTCAGGGTTCACCATGAAGGAATAAATTTGACCGATTCTGCTCTGGCTCAAAAGGCCAGAGTCTATCTGACTCCACTTGGTCACTTCTCAAGCTACCCCTTTAAATTCTGTGTTCTTGACTGGCAGACCAGGAAACCAATACTCAGGATTCACTCAGTTAAATTTTAACAAAGCTTTAGTAAATGATATTGCAAGCAGAATACAACTTATGCATCATGACAAACAGGTACCCATGCATGGGACCAGACCCCCTTTAAGACATGTTCTTTCTTGTCCTAACACCAACAGTCTGTCCGGGAATCTGGTCCCGTCCTACTCTCTGCCCTCTCTCTTTATTCTCTCCAGGTTCCTCCTACCCCCATGTTGTCTGTCGCCACTGATCACTAGACATAGCTCAGACGTTCTGTCTCCCGAGAAGATAGCGAACTGCGCGTCAGCCCCGGAATTGCTCTCGCTCTCTCCTCCTCTCCTGGCCTAAAGATTGTCTGTTACTATAAGATATTTTATTAGGTGCATTCTGTTCCAAATGTTTATCAGGAGCACTTTGCTCCAGTAATTCTGCAAATGTCTTATCTTACACATGCCAGACAAGAGAAGAGAGCGAGGCCATCCCAGGCTACAGGACATTTTATTCTTACACACTATTATTCTTCAACAAGTACAACAAATATATAGTGTTTTCTGAAAATTAAACCACATAAACCTATTATTGTACAACCTCTAAATAAAATTATGAACCTGAAAATGAGCATAATATGAGAACTTTAAAAGTTTAGCCAACGTTCAATATTCACTTTGTAACAGATAAAACATGTCATGGAGCAACATAACATGAGACCAGAGGTGGAAAGTAACAAATTACAATAACTCGCATTACTGTAATTGAGTAGTTTTTTTTTTGTGTACTTTTACTTTTTAAGAGTAGTTTTTAAAATCTGTAATTTTACTTTTACTTGAGTATGTTTCGTTTGAAGTATTTTACTTTGCAACACTTTAAATCACATCCGTTACTGAGTAAAGGAAATCGCTAACGTTGGCAAAAATATCTGTCAACAAACTCAAATCAAAATGTTTTTTGTCGCTTTGTTTGGAGTTTTTTTGCTTGTTTGACTTTGTGCCCTTATCAAATCACAAAAGACTGCATATAAATAAGTTATTAAAAAAGTATAAATATAAAAAAGTATATCCTGATGTGAAAAAGTAACTAAGTAACTTTTACTCTGAGTACATTTAAAATGAGCTACTTTTTAGTTTTACTTGAGTAGATTTTTATGCTGGTAATTTCATTTGTACTTAAGTAAAAGTTCATTAAAGTAATCGTACTTTTACTTAAGTAGAATGTTTTTGTACTCTTCTCACCTCTGTATGAGACACCATCTAAACTGCTCTATATTCTTTTACTGGGATGAGAACATGGATATGAACTGCCAGCAATAAGTGTTTTTTTTTTAATAAGCATGGAACATTGAACAGTCAAACACAGAACATTTATTACAAAAGCTAAAGTTATAATAATAATAATAATAATAATAATAATAATAATAATAATAATAATAATAATAAAACAATTCCAATAAAAGATATCAGGACTTTCCTGTAAACTGAAATGTGTGATCTGACTCAGTTCAACAGCAGCATCTACATCTGGCACCTTCTACCGTCACGTTAAATAAAGTTATACAAACTACATGAAACATCCACTGATAATAGGACATTTCTGGAAACAATCTGTGAAGTGTACCATTATTCCAGCAGTTATCTCATGATTAAACAGTAAATATAATAATAAAAAGAGGACTAAAACATGTTAAACCAAACATTTAACTAAACATTGCAAATTCCATGAATTGCGGTCTTCACAATTAGCTAATCACATGCTTTCAAATCTCCATTTTGATTTGAAAATGATGAATCGTTCAGCCCTTATACCCATGGTTTTGGAATCACATGTTCACATGGCTGGAATGTCCACATATTTTCAGCCATGTAGTATAGTTGTGGTCATCCTTTACATTGTAAGAATCTGAACAACTTATTGAGCTGGTACAAGATGATGAACTACTTTAATTCTGATCATTGATATTTCAATTTAAACATTGATATTTTGCTCATCAATCAAATAAAAATACCCAACATTTACTTGTTACAGTCTGAAAAATGTGAGATTCCTGGCAATCTTCTGCAGATATGTCCAAACAGCCAGCATTTGTTTCAATTATGCCTGCATGTATACTTGTCTTGATATTTAAATATTTTCTTATTTTCATTTGATTGTATTTTTGTTTGATTTTTCACTTTGTACTCAGGTCTAACTTGCAAATGAGATCTTGATCTCAATCTGATTTGCTGATAAAATAAAGTATATATATATATATTCATTGCATTCAAGAGTGACATCTGATTATGTGGCTGGTGGTCAGAAACTTTCACCATCCACAAGATGAACAATTCCTCTGTGGGGTTGAGGAAGGGAGAGTAAGGTGGAAGGTAAAGTGACACCATCCTGGGATGAGCTGTAAACCACTCTGTGACTGGAAGAAATGCTGAAATGCCACATCGTCCCATAAAATGTCCCCTTTCCTCACCTGGTGCAAGGGTTTCATATAGAGGTCATCAATGAATGAAAGTAGGTGCTCAGTGTTGTATGACCCAATTAGGAGTTGATGCTTTTCAAAAACTATTTCTATTTCCATGTAGATGTTACTTCGGTGCCAGAGCAGCGCTGTGAATCTATCTATCTATCTATCTATCTATCTATCTATCTATCTATCTATCTATGTTGAAAAGTGCAGTCTAATTTACAGTGATTTTGTATTATAGTTTGGTTTGGAATGCAAATAGTTTTTTTTACAATAGTATGTAATCATGTGCAAACTGGACTGTAAGTACACAGAGGTTTGGTGGTGGTTGATGATGAATTTGAAAAGATGGCGTCAATGAATGCATTTTGTCTCAAAGCAATGAAAAGTGGTCCACAGTTTAGTCCACGTTGACATCTGTTGTGCTGACTGAGTGAACTTTTGAATACATGAGCTTTATAATTTACTTACTTATTGATATAGTGATGCACGTCACCAATTGTAGAAAACTGTGACAGTTTTTTGTGATAGTTGGAGCCAAAGTACCACTGCAGTAACAGTACCAAATTGACATCCTTAAGTTGGAGTGGTTCCTCAGCCATCTGTATGCTTTTACTGACATCTGGTGGTCATTTCTTACACTTGGACACTGTCATTTTCAATTTTTGTCTGCTCTAACATGTTTGATACGGGTCGAACCAGTTATTTATTGTGATTGTATAGTTAGAAGCTTCCTATGGGAAAAGTAAAGAATTAATGTGCAATCCCATCAATGCAAATTCAGGGGAGGTTTGGAGTCAGATTGATAAAATTATGGGATCTCAGGTGGTGTACCTCAAAAGTATCTATCGGAATGAAACCAGTAGCCTATGCTGTAAGGGCTGGCTTGATCAGGTGCAGAAATTGGTTAATTTACCAATCTGTGTCAAACTCTTAAGTGAATCTTGCACAGCGCTTACAGTGAGAAAAAAGGGCCAGTACTCCCCTTATCTATATTGGTGTGTGTGTGTGTGTGTGTGTGTGTGTGTGTGTGTGTGTGTGTGTGTGTGTGTGTGTGTGTGTGTGTGTGTGCGTGCGTGTGTGCGTGTGTGCGTGTGTGTGTGTGCGTGTGTGTGTGTGATTGAATCAAAATAAACTACAGTGTGTGTGTAATGAAGTACACTAGTGTGGCTCATTGACAGTGTGTGTGTGTGTGTCAGCCAGTGTCAGATTAACAAATCATCCATTATGTTATTTTATTATTCTAATACTGAAACTGTATTCCAATTTTTCACACCATCTTGCTGAGAAATGTGTGAGTCATTGCTGCAAAATTTTGCATTACGTATTTTACTTTTATGTGAACATTTACTCAACAAAAGAGACTTCTTAAAAAAAACAACTGGTGCAAACCATGAACTAGTGTTAACACTTTGTAAGTCTCAAGCTTTAAAGGGTTATTTTACTTTTGTAGAACTTCAGCAGATTACCTCTATCTAAAGTCATCTACAAATAAGCTAGTGACCTCTACTGTCCCTGTGGTCCGCTGTCAACACCACCATTCCTCCCAGGTGTCCGGCTCCTCATTCACTTCCATTCATTTTGAGGACCAACTCTAAATATAATTCTTCTGAATTATAAACAAACAATATAGCAATATAATTCTGTGTAAAGTATTTTTCTGAGTCAAAGGCACTTGATTTCTTGAGCTAATATTGCCATTTTCAAATTGAGAGTACACACTGTAAACAAATAAATGCATGAATTAATATAGCAATAAATACATGAATAAATATGGAACAAAATACATGAATAAAGGAATGAATAAATGCTGAAATACAGAAGTTAGTAAGAACCAAAAAAGCAATTCCACTTGAATCAAGATGAATGTAGCCTAGTAAACTACCAGCAAGCTACTGCAACATGGAGGATACACTAGGCTACTAGTGTAATTACATGTACTTTGTAGTTCAGTAGTCTCCAATCCCAAACTGCATATATTCAGCAGTTTTGAGAACCCTTAGGTTTAGCCATCTATAAATAGCTTGTGGGCATCATTGGTGATTTTAGACCCTTTTTAGGGGGGCTCAAGCCAAAAAAACAAAACAATGTTAGTGCTACAAGTTAGAGTTTGCGAACTTGTCTGTTAGTGACAGAGGACAAACAATTACTTGAAACAGGGTTAATACCTGTGTGTCTGTTGCTGATACTATGCACCTGTAACCCCGTCAAGGAAAGGGTTAACAGAAACGTAGTTTTGGTCAGAGCCATAGAGAGAGAAGAGTTGAGACACTTGATCTCGCTAGCGGGGTGGTCACGTGGTTCACGTAAGCCTGTATAGTTCCTAAACACACCGCGCTGTCATGTTCTTCTATGGGACTGACAGCAGCGATTGCGATAGTGAATGGTAAATATAAATGAAAACACATAACCAAGTACTTGTTTGACTGTTATTGCATTATTGCATATTTGTAAATGTCAGTTTTACATTTGGAGTGGTAGGGTGACAACTGAAAGCTATTACTTAGATATGTTTTTAAATTTTGGAGGGAAGGCTTCACGTTCGTGTTAGCATGGGTAGCACTAGGCTACTGGCTTTAGTGGCTTAACCTTAACTTGTACCTTACTACATCTCTGTTTTGAAATCAAAGACGATTCAAGATGTTCTTTTTTGCGCAACTGGACTATTGGATTTCCTTGATTATGCTTGTAATTCCAATTCAGTAGCAACAGTCCATTCAGCATTTAGTGTCCAGCCCACTTCTTCTGATGAGGATGGAGTTGACCACACAACCATGATCATTTTAAGACTAAGCCATACACAAAGTATCACATATATTAAAGAATAACAACTCATTACGCTTGGATGAATGAATGAAATAGTATTTTTTTTTATTAAACAATGAGTGAGACAACAAGAACAAGTGTGTGTGTGTGTGTGTGTGTGTGTGTATCTAACTGGAAAAAACAAGAACAAAGTGAAGGTACAGGGATGAATATTGTGTATATATAAGTGTTAAGAATAGAGGAATACGGTGGGGAAAGGAGACAAAAAAGAATTAATTTGGCGCTAAGAAAAAGGAACAATTTAGTTAACCAGAAGTTCACACAACTGTTTAACAGCTTATGATATTTTTTGTGTGGAATAATTTGTATTCATACATGTAATCCAACAGCCCTTTCAAGGGTATAATTAAACAAACGCAACCTTAATTCTACTAGCTATAGCATCAGACACAGTCAGCTAACACCGTCAGGTTCAGCAGATAAAACCTAAATAAAAGCCGTCCTTCATCAACCTTAATGATCCCAGTGATCCAACATCAATAACTAACTAAATGTGGGAATCGTGGGACTACGGATGGAAATTAGCCCCTGGCTACAATCCGGCATGTTTACACGCATGTATTCCATGTTTGTTCATTAACATGCACTGTCCCAATCAAATAAATAAAAGTTGTCAGAGATTCACTACTGAACTTCGTTAATGTTGGTGTAGCGATACCTTCACAGCTGGCGAAATCGAGCTAACTAACTAGCAGGCAATGACTGAAAATCGGTTGTCTACCAAGATAAAAATATATATAATTACGCTGTGCACATACAGCTGTGCTGTAAGCTTTTTATTCTTATCAGCAGAGGGCGCTGCTCCTTCTGTGGTGGAGACAAGCAAACAGTATGGAGGATGCACATTTACAGAAGACTAAAAATAACAAGTCTCAACAAAACCAAAGCATAAATAAATACAGGAATAAAAAATAAATAAATGAGAAAACGTATTAATAAATATAGCTATAAATAAATGAATAAATAGCCTACAGAACAAAATAAATAAACTACATTACATAAATGCTGAAATACAGAAAGATTTGCAATGGAAAAAATGGCAAAAAAGCAATTCAACTAGGCTATTTGAATCACTATGCAAAGATGAATGTAGATGAACTACCAGCAAGCTACTGCAAAAGGATACACTTAGTATACACTAGTGTAATTACATGTAGTTGGGTACTCTCCAACCCCAAACTGTATATTCAACAGTTCTGAGACCCCTTGGGTTTTACCATCTATAAATACCTTGGGTGCAATGTGTATAATGGCTTACGGCCATACCACCCTAAACCCCGATCTTGTCCGATCTCAGAAGCTAAGCAAGGTCAGGCTGGGTCTGTACTTGAATGGAAAACCGCCTGGGAATACCCGGTGCTGTAAGCTTTTTATTCTCATCTTTCATCAGCAGAGGGCACTGCTCCTTCTGTAGTTTTAGTCTTTAGAGCTGACAGGCAAACAGCATGGAGGATGCACATTTACAGAAGATAAAAAAATCACTTAAAGCAGTCATATTATGCTCATTTTCAGGTTCATAATTGTATTTTAAGGTTGTACCAGAATAGGTTTACATGGTTTAATTTTCAAAAAAGACCATATTTTTGTTGTACTGCGCCGCTGTCTCACTGCTGCAGATCCTCTTTTCAGCTGGTCTCTGTTTTAGCTACAGAGTGAGACCTCTTTTCTTCTTCTTCTTCTGTACTATCTTTGATTGCACTTGCACATGCCCAGTAGCTCAGATGTAGATCATGTCAGCTAGCTAGCTCCATAGACAGTAAAAGAAAGGCTGTTTCTACAACTTCAGTCAGTTACAAGACAGGATTAGCTGGGAGACTTCTAAATGAGGGCGCACATGGAAGTAGTTCTTTTGTAGATTATGGTGAACTTGTGTGTGTTGTAGCAGTGCTTTGCTATTGAGAACGAGGTAGCATGCTAGCGTTAGCATGCTAACGCTAACTACGAGCTAATGGTTGCGGTTAGCCTGCTCGTTTCGCTCGTGCCGATTTAGACCAGCTCACCCAGAGACTGAAGGCAGGACACATTCAGAAACCGTATCTCACTCTAAACAGCATGGGTGGATTTTTTTCAAAGTTTGTATGTGTGTGGAAGCACCAGAGACACAACATAACACCCCAAATCCCAGAAAAAGTGATTTTTTCATAATATGGGCACTTTAAGTCTCAATAAAAAAACTAAATACAGAAATAAATATATAAAAATGTAAATAAATAAAAATAGGAACAAATAAATAAATAATGTGTTATGATTATTGTTAAAAACATTATAAAAATGAATGAATGCTTATAACTAAAACCATACATTGCTATATGCAGATTACAACGCATTACAAGTATGTTTATAATGCATTATGTACATGGGCGTCATAGAACGTGTTACCGTTAATATAGTCTATATCCGCTTCCGGGATTGCTGCGTTGCCGGCAGAAATTTCGCCGGATGTCCCTCATTTAGGCCGGATGTCCGCCACCTTCCTCTTTCTTTGTGTTGCCGTTCTAACCTCTGGTGGATTTGTGAGGACTATGGTTAACTGCTCCTCAGATCTCTGCAGGGTAAATCCAGACAGCTAGCTAGACTATCTGTCCAATCTGAGTTTTCTGTTGCACGACTAAAACTACTTTTGAACGTACACATGTTCCACCAAAACAAGTTCCTTCCTGAGACTATTTAGCAGAGGCACCATGGCTCCGTCCGGCGCTTAGCTCCGCCCAAGACGATTGTGATTGGTTTAAAGAAATGCCAATAAACCCATCACGGAATGCTGTGTGAACTAGCCAGACCCTCCATCGCAGCGCTGTGGAGGAAGGTCTGACAATGCGAGACTACCGCTAATGCTAGCTAAAGTTACCGTGTTGACCTGGCATCAGTAAGTTATATAGAATAGCCTGGCAGGATCACAGCAACGTCTCCATCTTCCCATAATGTTGTCAGACTATTTGCACAATCTGTACTTGTACACAATTATTTGTATACTTACCGGCACACTATGTTCTACTGTATATACGTTAATGTATTCATACCCCTTATTGTTTATTCCACATTCTATTTATTCTATATTTAATTCTGTGAATTCAGTACATTACTCTAGACTTTATGGCTTTTTTGCACTTCTGGTTTGATGCTAAACTGCATTTCGTTGTTTTAAAACACGTACTGTGCAATGACAATGAAGTTGAATATTCTTTTATTTTATCACAGACCAGAGACCAGAACTGACTTGGACCCTGGGCAAGTTGCCAGAAGCTAAGTGGACCCATGAAGATCTCCAAATGAATTTGAAAATCATCAAATGAATGTAGTTAACTCAATTCCAACGTTCTGGTTATTAAGTAAGGGTTAATGCCCGATGAGGTGTCCATTGTCAGGTATTAATGGACGACGGCGAGGAGCGAACCGCCCTCGTTTCCCTGGTTACGCCTGAGGGTTTGAAGAATACCTGGAACAGTCATTCCCATTCCATAAGATTCTTATGCAATGCAAACGTTGTTCACTGCTCTAGTAAATAGGACGGACCTTAGATATGACTTGCCACGCTTAGCAACGGAAGGTATTTATATAGTCCAATCCGCTCATAGAACTCATCAGCTCAGACAGCTACGAGCCAGGAAGCTAATGCTATGCTAGCAAGATTCAAAGCCAATAACATTGTGTACATTGTCCCCAAAACAATATAACGATTTTCATGAACAATTATCCGCCATGTGTACTGTCAGCCGCAGCCTGAAGAAGCAACCTGAACAGTGAACATGTGAGATACCATTATTTGCTGTGAAACAAAGTCAGTTCAGTGGAGCAGTGTAACTTAGCCTACTTCCTGCAGCTTGTGTGTTGGCGCCATCCTGTGGTGTTCAGACGAGGCACTGAAGCACCACACAGTGTTGGAAATAACAGATTCACATTTTCTTTTTCTTTTAATGTAGCGCATTCATTTAGAACAGTAAACAGTTAGTTTCACCGGAACTCCTTCAGTATGTGTCCTATAACACTTTTTTATGGACACCCTGCAGCCAAACACAATTGTTATCTCACAAGTCAGCATGAATGATACTGTATAACCACAACCAGCCAGACTTTATTTAAAAAACAGTTTTATTTAGTGTTCCAAAGTTAATCTATTGTAAACAAACTGCACTTCCCATCTGAAATAAATCATAATACAGCAATGTACACCACAATAGTTAGTGGTCCATCCAATCTGACCTATTTGTAAGTACAAACACATGTAACCAGACAAAACACAAAAAACTCTGTTTGTCCCCACCCTGTTTCAGAGGGCTGTTTCACATTGATCCTTGTCAGGAGATTTCTTTTTCCTGGTTCGTTACAGTTAGGTCCTGGGCTTGCGGATGAGGAGTTGGTTGGGCCCCTCGTTAGTGGCTTTGATGATTTTCCAGGCATCGTGGTGCATGAGGCCCTCCAGAGAACAGCCGTTGATAGACAGAACTTCATCGCCAACGTGGACACTGCCGGATAGCTCTGCCGCTCCTCCTGTTGTACGCAATTCAAGTTAAAGATACACTAGCCATGTTTCCATCCAAACATTTGAATGCGAATTAAGTAATATCGAATGAAAAATACCTATGGAAACAGTAAAATTCGATTGAATATCAACACAAAGTTTTTACATTCGATCTCATCAGATTTTCTCTTAATCGGTAAATGGCTTATGCAATAAAAGCTGATGGAAACCAAATAAATAGTGATTTGCAATAAAGTTTTAGGTAATTTTATGATTGTAACCCGCCATAAAATGAAGAAGAAGAAGATTAAGGTAAGTTCCGTTTTCTTTGCAGACATGGCGGATGTCCACAAAGACAGAAGTGATCAAACGAGCAAAATATAACTGCTAATTTAGATAGTTGTCGTCTTGCATTTATGTGCGTCTGCATCATCATAGTGATGTTGTGATAGGGTCGTTGTTGTCTGATTATAGCTTGATATGTCACTATCAGCTGGCACATAAGCACTATTACAACTTGTGCAGTATTAATCATTTGTAGGTAGATGGCGGCATCCATTTTTGCTAGCAAAACTTTGTTCACAAATGTTATCTTGAATGTTGTGTGATTCAGTGCGAAAATGAATGTAAACACTTTAAAATGTCTAAAATCTATTCCAAATAACAATCTGACCGCAAAACAGCATGTGACGTCATTACGCACAGGTTTTTATCAAGGGGGTAAGTGTCTCCTCACAACCCGAACCTCCTATTGTGCCATTTTGATGCTAATAAGCACTCACACCCCGTTAGCATTCCATTGGCTGCCATTCATTTTGACGTCACTTTGACAGAGAATAACTTTACATCTGAAGAGTTTAAAGACTCTATTTGTCCATTGTTTATTTCTAAAGAAACATGACAATGTATAAAAGGCTCCATTACCTTGTAGCTCACGTTATGGCTCCGTAGCAGACGTTTTTATAAAAATAGGCTAACGATTGGGTCATAACCACGAGACTTACTGTCTCATAGTAGAGGAATTACCGTATAGTACAGGAGAAGCTCTCAGGCAGTTTGGACTTCCATTAGCTGTTTAAGTTTAATTACTAATGTTAACTAGCATTTTAGTTAGCAGTAATTAGCCTGTGTCTATGTTATCTCCTTGAAATATACCTACGCTCTCCGTCTCTGCTAGATTGGGAATGATTGAGATTTCTCTTGGCACAGCTACCAGAAGACTTCCAACTTTCAGACAGGTTGCTCACGGCACATCTACGTCTTCAAGCTCAGTTGGAGGCTGCTCAGTAACGCTCAGCCAGCACCGGAAAAGTGCTTCTAATATCCTTCACTGGTCTCCGTCCAGAGACACGGGATCTGTTGGTCCATTCTTATATACTGTCTATGGTTTTTATTTGCATAAAAGCCATAGGATGGAAACACACTTTCACTGGCTTTATTCACATGAATGTTTTTAGCGAACTTTAGATAATTCCATTGACAAGTGGATGGAAACATAGCTACTGCCTGATTTCCTCCAGGTCACTGTTGATGCTTGATAACTCACATACTGCTGAAACATTTACTGAAACAAACTTACAATTGTCAAAACTTAAAGTACAATCCTCACACCGCGTGGTACATTCTGCACACCACTCTTGCTACATTTCCACCGCTACGTTTTGGTTTTTAAGCGTTTTGAGCCAAAAGTGATCTTCATGCACACAAGTGTTTTTATCTCCATCAGAAGAACTAATCTCTGTTTAAACTAACACGCCCAAACCTCATATCTCATCAACATCTGGTATACTGGACATAAACAGCAAGCAGCGTGGAGACTCCGCCCACTGTTGGTAGTTACCATGGTAACGCTAGTAGCTTATTCTCAGAAAATGAGACGTGATGACCGATAAGACCCAATCAGGAGGAGAAACGTTGGCGTCAGTGTCGGTGTTGCCAAAGGTCTCCGTTTGCGGCCGTTGAGACTGAAACCCAACCCCGCAGATTCCAAACCAAAACGGGTCAGAAGTGTTTACAAATGTCTCCGGTTTAGGGGCTCAGAAACACCAGAGCAGGGGGAATGAGAGGGGGAAACGCCAGAGCAGGGGGAATGAGAGGGGGAAACGCCAGAGCAGGAGGAATGAGAGGGGGAAACGCCAGAGCAGGAGGAATGAGAGGGGGAAACACCAGAGCAGGGGGAATGAGAGGGGGAAACGTAGCAGAAGATATTTATTTTTTAAACCACAACGTAGCAGTGTAAATGTAGCCTCTATGTGACCTGCAAAAGGTGATTACTCAATCAAAAGAATGAACTCATGTTTCAAATGTAAATAAATAAAAAAAAAAATGTTCCTTTATCATTGTTTAGACCAAGACAGTCAAAATGCAAAGACATCTTGTCAAATGACAGTTTACTGTGTGCACTGTACTAAAGTTCATATAAAGAAGTCATATAGTTTGACAAAAGTTGAATATTAATTGGACGATTGTGCCAAAGCGATTGAGAAAAACTGTAATTATTTCCACAGCAGCATCCACAGTTCTCGACCCAGAGAGCAAAGAACCAAAGAATCTTCCCAAAAAGAAAAAAAGAGGGCACCCGAAAATACTGACAAGGCCAATCTACATGGAACTGGTTACTCATTGTCATTTTGGATTGGTTTCCAATCTCAAGATGGCGGGTGTTACCTAGTATGAGCCTGCCAGAGGAGGAAGAAGAGCGGAGAGGGGCGTGCTGCGGCGAGTGTAACTCTTTTGTTGAGACCATGATGGACAATGAATGATAATCCTCACCCCTGAAGTAGTTTGGTTTAGTTTCTGTCACTGTGTTTCAGGTGCATCCTTTCTTTTATATTGATGTAGCAGCCTGTTAGCAGCTGGTACAGCCGCAAGGCTTAAGCATGATTTATGGTTCTGTTGAGGCTCCATTCAGAGCTTTCTCCGTAGCCTATGTAAGTGGCCTGAAGTTTATACTTGTGCGTTGGTGTGTGCGTCAATCTCTTTAAGAGAATAGCAGGGCCGGCATGCGTGTGTGTGCGTGGGGAGTGTGTGATAGAGTCAGTGAGAGGGTGACGGTGATTAGCTTCGGAGTCTAGAGTCATAGTGAGAGAAACAAAGTGTCTCCTCTGTGCTTTCTGACCACGGTCAGAAGTCTGTAGCAGAAAAAGTTAACCCTCTCCTTGATTTCATGTTTTTATGGAGAAGGAGATACAGGAAATGAGTCGGGGAAATGCAACACTACCAAGCCACAGCCAAGCGGACCAATTGTGACCACAGATGTTGTGGTCGTGTAGTTAAATTAATTAATTAATTTTTTTTTTTTTTTTTAAAAGGGGCACGTCTACGGTGTAGGGTCCATATCTCCACGTACCTATGTACATACCCACGGCGTCGATTTAACGCAGAAGCATAAATTGGCCTTAAAGGAGAATTCCGGTCGATTTCAACACATAGCTCTGTTGTTTGGAAATGTGGAGTGCTGTCAGTAGCAAGAAAAACTAAACCAATCGGTGCTGCCTACACCGTGTTATCCTCCTGCTAGCATTAGCACCCAACAGGCTTAAACAGGGAAAGTTTTAAACGTGTTTTTAGCCTCTTAACATGCTCGAAATGTCATTACAAGTGCGTACCCATGTGCAGTGAGTCCTTCTGAGGGAACACAGCAAATTTGACTGGAATATTGGATTGTATGAGTTCGACAATCGACTAGTGTGGACTTGACCGGAAAACAGGAACTAAACAGAGGTATGTGCACTGGCTGGATTAACACAACTTTTATGCCTTTCTGTCACATCTACTGCAGTCAGATTCACTGTGTTCCCTCAGAAGGACTCGTTTAAAAAACACGTTTAAAACTTGCCCTGTTTAAGCCTGTTGGGTGCTAATGCTAGCAGGAGGATAACACGGTGTAGGCAGCACTGATTGTTTTCGTTTTTTTTGCTACTGTTGCTACTGCTACTATTATCACGTTTACAAATTAAAGACATGGCAGATTTGCACAAAGTTTACACCAACGGACTTTACATTGCAGTCCACTGTGAATAGGCATACACCACTACAATGTCACTTTAGATTGGATTAGATTCTAGATGAATATTCAGCTTTAACACTTTTATACTTTCTGAGAGACTTATAGATAAAAATTCACCTTTAAAGATGCGTTTGACAATGAGAGGCCTGTCTCCGTGGCTTGAGGACTTCCCCCCTTCCAGACTGAACCCCAGGCCAGCAGAAGACTTGTGAAGCTCCACAGTTACAGCCCCGTCTGGACCCACATCCACCACTGTAAAATAGCCAACACCCAGAATTACAAAGTTAACTTGCAGCCAGTCGATGATAGCTAACACTGCAACAGCCAGGGCTGTTGATTCTGTAGGGTTAATGCTTGTGTTTGAAACAGTGAATTGGTCTAAAGGAGCTGGACCGGCGGACTGACGGGACAAGTACATCAGATAGCTTTGAAATGAGTTTCATAAGTGACAAGTATACACAGGTTCATGTTGAAAGACAGGTGAGGTAGAGCTGAATAAGGTTAAAAGTAGGGCTGTAACTAATGATTATTTTCATTGTGGATTAATATGTTGATTATTTTCTTGATTAATCGATAAAAGGTCAGAACATGGTGATAGATGTGGATCAGTGTTTCCCAAGATGACGTCCACAAATGTCTTGTTTTGTCCACAACTCAAAGATTCAGTTTACTGTCACAACATATTCACATTAAAGAAGTTGAAATCAGAGAACTTTTACTTTTTTTTTAATAAGGAAATGACTTAAACCGATTACTCGTTCATCAAAATAGTTGGCGATGAATTTAATAGTTGACAACTAATCGATTCATGACCCAGACAGTTCATTGTCTGTTAGCTTCTTATGAACTGTACATGCTAGTCAACTGGATGGTGCGCTTAGAATGATTTCACATCATTTTCAGCTATTTCTAGGGATTATGGGTGCTCACCCATTTCCTGGTTTCCCACACTGTACATATCAAAAGATTATATTTATATCGGGTTATATTATTTATTATTAATTATATTAGCTTTAGCATGGCCTAATTAGTGTAGTGGAAGGCACTATACATGTCGAAATACATTTATCTGTCACTGATCATATTACCTTGGAACATACCAATGCACAAGAGTTTTTATAATTGTATACCTATCATAATTTGTCTATCTCAGCTTTGTCTCAATGAGAAAAGTGCTTCAACATGGTACACTAAATTAAAACATAAACCCAATTTGTATTGAATAAACACCCATATTGATACATGATTAATATGGAATCTTGCTAAACCTACGTTACTTAGAAGGAAAAGTGAATACATGTGTGGGACCTGTAAAAAAAATCTGGAACCCAAAGTACAGTTACATAGTGAGAACATCTGTCTGACTTCTTGATTATAATTGATTATCTTATCTTGTTTAATGTTTGTTTTCATGACTGTTTAAAAGCCCTTCTAGGGCATTGGAAATTAGCAATAGCTATACATGCTGTGATGCTGTATATTGGAGATTTGTTGCAAAAATGTCTATGTCTAAGCATCTGTCCCTATTCAAATAAACATGAAATGAAATGAAAAAAAAAATGAAATCTGGTTAGATGAAAATCTTTGGTAACACTTTACTTTAAGGTATCTATATAAGAGTGATATGACATGACATGATATGACACTGTGATGACTGTGTCATAACACATGAACCCTAACCCTAACTCTAACCATAACCATAACCATAACCATAACTTGTCATGACAAAAACCGAATGACACTTACTAAAAGAAGCGTTATGTCATAAACGTTTATGACTTGTTTATAATGTTTATGACACGGTCATGACAGTGTCATGTTACTGTTATGTAGATACCTTCAAGTAAAGTGTAACCAAATCTTTCTTTCAAAACACATATTGCTGACTTGGTAAAGAGGCTAAGAATTAAAATTGGTTTCTTTTATAGAAACAAATCATGTCTGTCTTACCAGCATACAATTGACATTGTTAAAAGTACTTTTATGTCAGGCGCCTGGTTAGCTCCCCTGGTAGAGCCCATAGAGGTTTACTCCTCGAAACAGCAGCCGCGGGTTCGACTCCGACCTGCGGCCCTTTTCTGCATGTCATTCCCCCTCTCTCTCTCCCCTTTCAAGTCTAAGCTGTCCTATAGAAATAAAGGCCTAAAACATGCCCAAAAAATATAATCTTTAAAAGTACTTGTAGGTCAGTGCTGGACTACGGTGATTTACTGTATAGGCATGCACCAGCCTCTGTGTTAAAATATTTGGATGCAGTCTATCATGCAGCATTGTGTTTTATTACTGGTGCCAATTTTCGCACACGCCATTGTGTTCTATGCACTCTATTGGGCTGGGACTCGTTGGTCTCTAGGAGGACCAGGCATTGGTTGATGTTGGTCTATAAGGCTATAATGCATAAGCTTCCTGACTACCTTAGCGGACAATTAAATTGGAAAATTGGGGGTTAGCAAACTCGTTCCAAAGATGCGTTGGTACTGGAGGTTCCTCGGGCTCATTCAGAGTTGGACAAAACTGTGTTTGTATACAATTCCTCTTTTACTTGGAATGAGTTTCAAAAGGAACTGAAGCTAGATGTATTGGTTTCCAATTGGTAATGTCAAGCCATGCTTAATGAACAAATTGCTGTTGAATGTAATTGTTATTTGTAATTGTGTAATTTGTGTATTTCTTTAAATGATGCTGTACACAGGGCTCAGCTGTTAAAGAGACATACGCCTCAGTCTGATCTTTCCCTGTATAAATAAATGTCAACAAAATAAAAATATGACAGACATTACAAGACTAAACTTAACAAAACAGTATCTAATAAAATATTTAAAAATAAGAGTGTACTTTTTCCACCACACTACTTGACCGCCATGAAGACGAGGAACCTTACCTGCTCCAGCTTCCACAGACTTCTGTCTGGCAGAAGACATCCTCATTGGCTGGCCAGCCGAGTCATACATATCAGAGACACTCGTTCCACTGTCCTTGTCTCTCCAAATGACGACTAAGGCTTGATTGGACAGCCTGGCTTGATGAAGGCAAGACACAGCCTCTCCATGGGTTTTACCTCCCAGACTTGTGCCATTTATGGATAAAATGTTGTCACCTCTCTGGATTGTGCCTTCGAGGCTAGCTGTTCCTTTGGTGAAGACCCGATGAACCTGAAAAGAAAAGGTATGTGTTACAGTACTACCATCTGCTGCCCAGAGATATTGGCAAGAACTGGGCTATTAAAACAAGCCCATACTGTCTCCCCTCCATCCCACATCCAGTACATTCTTTTTTCACAAGTAGGCCAATGTGAATGTCCTGAGGTATTAAAGGGTAACGACCCTATTTTCCTATGTTTTTGTGTCTAAGTGACTGGGAACAACAATCTTTGACATTGGTCCAGTATTAAGTAAGATTGCTGCAGTCGACAGTCAGCGAAACAAGCTACAATGTAAGTTAATAGGGTAATTGTCCAGCTTGTATTTACCTTCACAAAAGTGCTTGTTTTGCCGCTGACAGACTCAGATTAATATTTTAAGTGTCTGACAACATTATGGAAAGGGTTTCTAAGGAGGTCGACCTTTCTGTTAAATAGTAAGATCTTTTTTTAAACATAAAAACATCTGCGAAAGCCACCATGCAAATAAACAGTAATTTTAGAATTGTAAAATACACTTCAAAGTCGACAGAAACAAAATAAAACTAGGAAAAGTCTTTTTGGGTCGTCTTTCCACTTTTCCAACCATCACAACTCTAGTTTTGGTTGAAATAAACACATATTTTACTGATTTACATGTGAAAATATGTTGGCTCTATACATGCTAAAAGTATTGTTTTTTTAAATGGAGTCTGGTGGGTTTAGCGCTAGCGACTTCAGACCTGTTTCTGGTTAAACAGAAAGGTCTCAAAGAGGTTTTAAAAAGGTCTATCTCTGTAGGGATCCTTTCCATAATGTTAGAATATTAATCTGAATCTGTCAGCTACAAAACAGCACTTTTAGTGGACCAAACTGACGATTCACACACACACTGCAACTATCTCACCAAACCCTTTCATTGTAGCTAGGACCTTTCAAATGCTTTGGAAAAAAATTGATTGCTTATTGAAACATGCATAATTTGATTTGTGAAAGTAACTGAGATGTACCTTTCTAATAAAAGCACATGCAGCCCTGTACACACACACGCACGCACGCACACACACACACACACACACACACACACACACACACACACACACACATATATGTGTATATATAGCTTGTGTGTAAATTATGAGTTAAAGATCCTACAGTGTGTCTAGGATTTGAAAATCCTTGACTTCGTTCTCCCCGGTGGTAGTATCAAATAAGACGGTGGCAGCTTGCAATGCACATCATGATTCAACTCTGAATGATGCCCAGCACTGCATTTGAACAGCAAGTTCCTGAGCCTCTACATACGGTACTTACAGTGATTGCCTTCTGCTCCAGGTCGACTCCACCAGCAATACTGAAACCAAGCCCTGAGCCTTCTTCTTTGCTCAGGAACACAAGCTGAGTGTTATCGTTAACCTGCAGAGAGTGCAGAAACAATGTGTCAATGTGACAATAAAACCACACAGTCAGCAGGACTGAAATAATATAGTCTACAGCAGGAGTCAGCAACCTTAAGCACACATAGCTCAACCAATGGCACACGAGCACCAAGTCTGTAAAAAATTTTTTTTGGAAATGTTCCAATCCGCATGCCAAACAACCTCTTTTAAAGCCATTGGCTGGAGCATAGCCTGTTTGTTTTTTTATAAACATGACATAACACACATATACACATACATACATACATAGAAACATACTGTACATGCATACATAAATATACAAAATATGTATATTTACATTAGAAATCAGATTCACCCAAATTCAAATTAGGTAATTCATGGCAAGAGATAAAGTATAAAACAAAAAAGAGTCAGCTAATCATACTCTGAAATTATAGAAAATCACAACTCAGAATCCCATGTCTTTGTTATCTTCCATTTGTTTGTATCACATTCTTCAGCTCTACAGAACCTATCAAAATGATTATTTCCTGTAAATAATAATGCTTGAAATAAGAAAAATAAATGAAATTACTAGCAATGTCTTTAGCACAGCCTGTTATTGACTATAGTTTGATTGACTTTTTCCCATCCGAATTCCGCCAAGACCCGCCCTACTCTGCCTCTGATTGGCTAGTACTCATTGCTTTTCTTCACAGAATGGACGCGAAGGAAAAAAACAACACTGCATGAGCGGGCTCCACTGGTGGAATGTAACTAAGTACATTTACTCAAGTACTGGACAAATTTTAGGTCTTTTCTTTTCATGCCACTTTCTACTTCTACTCCGCTACATTTCAGAGAGAAATATTGTACTTTTTACTCCACTACATTCATCTGTTACAGCTTTAGTTACTAGTTACTTTACACATTAAGATTTCTGCACACAAAACACATGTAGTTTATAAAATCTGATGTTTGATTCTAAAGTAAACTAGCCAACAATATAACGACTACAAGTCCAGCTGAGATGATTAGACCATTAAACACACAACTGGTTGATCCTTTATACTTTCTACAATGGGAGGAGAGTTCTTCAGTGTACTTGTACAGAGTACTTTTACTTTTAATACTAAGTACATTTTCCTGATGATACTTACATACTTTTACTTAAGTAACATTTTCAGTTGCAGGACTTTACCTTGTACTTTTACAGTGTGGTATTAGTACTTTTACATAAGTAAAGGATCTGAACACTTCTTCCACCACTGGTGGGCTTGATATGTGATGGCAGGCACTTCATCTTTGAAAGGTTGCCGAGCCCTGTGCTACAGAATGCATTAGATATTAAACTACATGTGAAATAGGTCTTGCAAATGTTCATCAGCAGTATGGCGTTACCTCTGAGAGGGCCTGGGCCTCCTGCAGCAGAGCCGACACGTAGGATTTCACTGTCGGGAAGGACAGCAGTGTTTGCAGCTTATTCTGAGCCACAGGAGACGCAGCCAGCTCCTTTAAACTGTACACAAAATGAGTCAATGTATTTTCTCCACTGATTACCATTTCAAAGAACACTAGCCTTTTACATCAAACATGATTCTAATAGAAAGGAACACAATGAAATTAAAAGGTGCACTTATGCTATTGGTTGTCTTGTCCATCTTATACATGCCCCAAGAAAATAATCTATCAATCTTGAGTGTTATCAGACAACATGTTGTCAGGTACAGCTAATATTGGCCAAGAGAATATCATTTTTCACCAATGTTTATACAATAATTTATTTCTTACAAATGCTGCATCATGAGATCAATCCGAGTCCTCAGCATTGATGAAAAGACAACTTAACATTCCAAAAAAATGAACACACACTATTGCATGTATCCTAACGATATAATAACAGTGGCTAAAGATTGTGTAGTGTAGTCAGCTGCAGAAACCAAAAGCCTGCTTATCACCCAGTCAGTATTATCCATCGCAGCAACTTAAGCAATGCAAAGTGATGAAGGTACTACATCATGGTGAATGTAGAGCTGACGTATTGTGATTTGTGTATCAGCAGCGGAGCAACACATTCCATACATTAGAGTACATATGTACAGTATGTCACGTAGTGCTGGCAAAAATGAACTAACAAATATTTTCTACTGATACCAATGTACTGTATACATATTCTGCACTCATATGTGCAGCCCCAGGAAATAGCCACAACCTGACACTCTGACTCAGACATTTCTAAAAGCTACCTCGTGGGTTTTAGATAGTGTTACCAAACTGCCAGCAAAGAGAAACACACGCACAGCATCCTTAAACAGTGGTACAAACTCTTCTCTGTAATATAAGTGACAAAGTTTAGCTTACTTCAAAGGTAAGTTTGATAATTTTCACATGGCCATGTGAACATTTTTATTTACTGGGGACTGTAATCGTTGGAGAGATCCCTTCCTAAAGTGATTTCAATGTAAGAGACGTATTCCAGAGTTCAACAGAAGGTAGTATGAGTCTTCAAAAGTCTGACCTAGATCATTACTTATTTTACTGTACATATTGCCAGGTAGGACTCATTTTAGAATAGACTTGAAAAAAATGTGAACGCTTTGATTGACAGTGCCCGGGCAACTTAAGCAACCCCACAACTGTCATCAGATTCTAAATTCTAAATTTTGCTAATTTCTGGTTAGTGCATGGAGGTACAAGATCTCAAGTTTCTTCCAACTGAGCTCTGCCCACTAAAAACTAGGAAGAAGAGCGCAGAGAAAACACAAATTCAGAAATCTGTCATGTGAAATAAGAACTGTTTTAGGTGTGGTAAATAACTGTGTACTTGTGCGTCCTATGTAGGACATAGTAAGAAGCTAAATGAGAAAATGAATAAATGTAAATGAGTTTTAATCACTATCAGTTCTAATAATAGAAACCTTTTTCTCAAAATGTGATGCCTTCATTCTCACTATCTTTTTCTTAAAAAATTACAATATTCTTAGTCTTGTAAAACCACAACATTTTTAGCATATCATGAATTAGTTATTGGATTTTGTTTTTGGTTCCTATAATCTCTCATAGTCTGATTGCAGTCTGCTACAGTGTCTTGATACAACCACTGGGGGCACCGAAGGAAAACATTTCAATTCCTACACATAGTGGCTTCAATGTGCTTTGAAGCAAACAGTTTTTAAATGAGCAAGTTTAATCAAACTCCCACCTGATTGACCAGCCAGGCTGTTGTCCATGGCTCTCTGCGGTTCCTTGAAGAGTCTTTTCAGTGGATCCAGGATCACCTCGGCTCATCCTGTTCACACCAACTGTTGTCACATCCAGGGTTGCAGCAGGTGGACAGCTCTTAGTCACTGTGGTTTCCGTGAGTATATCGGAATAGCTGCCAGGCTCAGTTATATCTACTGCTGTACCATGGCCTCTGGTAAAGTCCTCTGTGCATAGTTTTTCCAATTCAGGCATACTGAGAGCCCTGAGCTGCCGCAACCTGCAGCGGGGAAGTTTGCCGTGTTTCCTCCGCAGCATCTGAGGGGTCTGTGGTGCTGTCCTATCTAGAGCTTTCTGAACTTGAGCCTCCCTATTGTCGTCAGTCAGGGGAGCTGTGTCACAGCTTGAATGTGGAAGCTCAAGGTTTATCAGTGTAATGCTAGATGGAGATTTACCAAGAAGAGGTGAGCAGGGTGTGGTAGGGAGTAGATTCTCCACATAAGAACTAAAACTCTTTTGCCGTGCCCGGCAGTCAATAGAATTAACCAACCCCATATAACCAGCAATCCTTTGGTTAAGTGAGGCTCTACATGCCAGAGCATAAGACTGAATGTCACTGCTTTTAGCCACCGGCTTATCAAAGTGAGCCAGGTTTTCAAAGGACTTTATCTTATGTCGTACAGAGAAGGGATTGTAGTCTGCAGACAAGGCAGTGTCCGTGGAGAAGCTTTGCCTTTCCATTGTCTTAATGTACAGTCTGGATGTGCTGGACTTTAGGGTCTCACTTGTCTCCACAGTACTACTGGGTTTTGTAGTTGAATTAGTTTCATATTTAGTAGAACACAGTGAATTAAATACTGTGGTACTGACCATGCCATTAGTTTTTTCTACTGTGTAATTGGCAGGAGAAAGCATGGGTGCTAATCTTGCATATGTGCCTTTTTGAGGGGATTTAGAGTCTTTTGAATTCACTGTTTCATTGTGTGCCATAACTGGCAGTGATGAACCAGATAACGAAGACAGTCGAACTTCTATAAATGTTCTCTGAGTAGCAGGGGGGTGTGATTGGCTCTGTGATTTGGCTGGTGCTTTGGAGCCCAAATGGATGTCCTTCTCTTTGGCCAGTTGTACAGTTTGTAATGTGCTACCTGAAGGGAACGGCTCAGCTGTAACTTGCCATCTGTCACCTTCTTTGTGCATATCAAGACTGCTGTTGATATCAGGCTGGTTATTGGTCTTCAAAAAACTGGACATAGTTGCCGTTGGTGGTAATTTTGTTGACGGGTTCGAGGAAGCATTGATGTTTAAAGGAAGTGGACTTTCACTCCTTGTAGTTTTTTGGAGAAGCTCCTCCTGTGGTTTCTTCTTACTCTTAATACTTAGACCCTTTAACTTGGGAGCACTAGTGTTTGGTCTGATTTGAGTTTCAACCTGGAGTTTAAAGTTACTACTCCACACGGGGTGGTCTAAATTATCAAGGAGTTTTAGCCCAGAGGTCTTCTTAAGCACAGAGATAGCATGTGGGTTTAAATTTGTTCTACACTCCAATACTTTCTCTTTGTTTGTCATTGATGCTGACACTCTTTTATCCAATCTGCTGATGTTTGAACCCAAGGTCTCTGATTCCATTGAAGGTAAATGGGGTGTTTGTATATCCAAGCGCTTCAATAAAGCTGAGGTCAGTGAGGCATGCACGTTTTCAGTAGTCCTTTGTGTGGCACTGTGGCTAACTGGAGGAGAGGGGCTGCTGTAAGTGCTTAGACTTCCAGGACTGGATGCCACACATGCTTGAACTTGGTCACAGGATTCAGTGGCACTATTATTGTGGCACTTCATAGAAGACACAGGTATTGCAATGTCGAAAGATTGGCATAGTTGCTCTGTAGAGGAGAGCGCTAACAACTGAGAGAGCTGCGATTGGGTAGTGGTAACAAAGTTTTCTTTGTTTGTCAGTGCGACATCAGCAGAGACATGCAACACATCAAAGCTCTGGTCCAGGTTTGTGTTCAGACTGCTAGCATGCTGAAAAGATGAAGACCCATTTGGTGACTGGCTTAAATGTGAGAGTCCACCAGCATCAGATTGCTGGGCATCAAATGAACAAAGCTCCACTTCCTCCTCATCTGAGGAGGGCTCATGAAGATTACCACCACTGGCCATCGTATTGACCATTACACTGCTGTCAGTGGTGGAGTTACTGTCATCATCACTGTCATCTTCTATGGGGTACATATACTTAGAACCAGCATCATCAGGCCTTTTGGGACGTGATTCATTGAAAACAGCTGAGCTGCTTTCCTTTAGTTGGTTCGCATGTGTTGTCTCCACAGGAGACATGGCAGCTTTTTCACTTCCTGCATCCAAGATGGAACAGTCCAGGGGACCGGACTGTATTGGAACCTGAATGCCAGCTTTTTCAGACAGGGTTACTGTCTGTTGGCTTGAACAGGAAGATACAGGCTCATTAGATAATGTTGTGAAGGGGGATTTGGTGTGTGTGTTTTTATCACTGCTCACTTCTGATAAAATGTCATCTATATTGGTGATGGGTATTTGGAAGTTGTGAACTGTTTGGCTTGTGTGGTTGGAATTCCCAGAATTTGTAACTTGTCTTTCATTAGAAGTCCCCTGAACAGATCTGGCTGGGTTCAGTCTAGTGGCTCCATCACTGCTCCCTGATGACATTATCAAACTGGAAAGTCGATCTACAGCTGGGACCAGAAAGAAAAAGTAAGCTCTTTAGTTAGGACTGAATGAGAGATAAGCGTTAATCATTTGACATAACATATGCATGTTTTACCAAAATGGTAAATGGACTGAACTTATATAAAGCGCTTTTGTACCTTAACGGACAAAGTGCTTTACACTTGGCCTCTCATTCACCCATTCACACACAGACACCCCTACAAAAAAAACACTCTCTAAAAACGCTATTTTATGTTGCAGGATAGTGAGGTTACATACATGTCATGCCATAGAACAAAATTATTCAAGAAGAATGTCCAGGGAGATGGTTTTTCAATAATGCTATGTCAATGTGATCTTCATCTAGAAGGTCCTTAGGGACCATAGCATTGAGCCATTCTCCACTGAATAATTCTTAGGCTACATTTATATTGCTACGTTTTGGTTTAAAACGAACATCTTTTGCTACGTTTCCCCCTCTCATTCCCCCTGCTCTGGCGTTTCCGAGCCCCTAAACCAGAGACTTTTGGAAACACTTCTGACCCGTTTTGGTTTGGAATCTGCGGGGTTGGGTTTCAGTCTCAACATCTCCAAACGGAGACCTTTGGCAACACCGACACTGACGCCAATGTTTCTCCTCCTGATTGGGTCTTATCAGTCATGACGTCTCGTTCTCTGAGACTAAGCTACTAACGTTACCATGGTAACTACCAGCAGTGGGCGGAGTCTTCACGCTGCCTCCTGTTTATGCCCAGTATACCAGATGTTGATGAGATATGAGGTTTGGGCGTGTTAGTTTAAACAGAGATTAGTTCTTCTAAAGGAGATCACTTTTGGCTCAAAACTCAAACGCTTAAAAACCAAAACGTAGCGATGTAAATGTAGCCTTAGTTTACACCCTGCAATACCCAGAGCATTCAGAATCCCCAAATCTGGTTGTTCTCTATACTATAGTTATGTAGATGTGGTTTACCTCATGGTCAGTCACAACATTTAATTAATTGTTTTAATTGTAATTTCATTTAAATGTATCGGTTTACCAAAGGCCATGAAAACCTCACAAGGTCTGTGAGATATCTTGATAATAAACCAAATAAACAGAGGCAAACTCAAAACCTCTTTAATGGAAGCAACCAAGGATCAAAGAGAGGGTTGATTACACATTTTCAACTCTAAAGAGATTTAATATTTCTAGACCAGCAATAACATCTGCACAATTCAACTCAGAGCTAGAAATACCTCAGGTTGAATGGGAGCTTTGGCATAACAGATGTAGCAATGTAACTATAGTTAAGACTAAATGTGACAAAAAAGTTATTTATAATTATTATATTATTTAAATGGTCATTATAAATAATAAATGATGGATCAGATTATAAAATTTGGGGATTCATAAAATAAAGAGAGGCTATTCATGCAGGCACATAGTAGAACACAGTAACTACATACTCTACGTTGCATCAGAGATGTTAGATTGTGTCAGCCAAGACTCAAAGTTGGTGTGTACAGTATATGTCTATGTTTGGGTTGACAGAAATTAATTAATTGATTAGTTCACAACATTTAGGTACTAGAGACATTGCTGTGGTTGCTCCAGGATCTCACCCGAGTAGTTCTCCTACTAATACATTAGCCAACCATAAAATAAAAAATTTACAGGAGTCCTAAATCTTCAGTTTGAAAAAAATGTTTAAGGACTTTTTTTTCTTTTAGCATATACATCTGTAAATTGATCCCTATTCCTTCAACAGCAATCCAACAAGTTGGTAATTGATGGGTAGATGTTGAAAATGCTAATAATAAATGATAAATAATAACCCCCGTTTGAAGATCATTTAATAAATTAAACACTCTTTTGGTGACCAAGAAACAGCGATCCACAGCAATGTCTATGCTACACTAAATTAAGATTTACACTACTCCACTATAAAATTCTCAATTCTCAAACTAAGACACAGAAAGCATACAGGGAGTTAAGCTACGGGATAGATATGGTATTGGTAACAGAAGGTTAAATATACTGTATAAGATAGTCACCATGGATAGAAAGCCAGATGCTTGCAGGTTGCTTTGGGGAAGTACATGAGGGAGGTTTGATCCTACATCTTTGGTCGGCACAAAAGGGAAAGAAATGGCGCTCTATTTAAAGGCAAACTGAGTAGCATTCTGGTACTAATGGCTTGTAAACACTAATTAGAAGAAGCATAATACACCTTCAATAATTACACCAACACATCACGTGTGGAATCTCTACACTGGAGGTTGCGTGTGCAAAGTTGGCACAAGCCATTAGTCACATTTATGGGAAATATCTGCTGAGTGTGCAGTCACTACTGATTGGCTAATGAAGTGCATTGCCGGACGACATTACATTACATTGCGTCAAAACTTAAGCCAGATTCAACTGTATTTTTTGATGGACCTCCCTACATTTTTTTTCTCTCTCTGGCCCTGTTCTTACCTGGCATTAACATGCGTCTCCACATGCGATCCACTTGTGATCAGGTTTCATTTCCCCGCCGTTGTGTGTGTATGAATGTCAGTTGTTACACTCACATAAATCACAAACCTGCAGTGACTAATGACAAAGCGCTGCCTACAGTCTTTGTCTGAGTGCCGATGGGCGTACTTTTCTCTGCCCGGTATTTTCCATTTTATGAACCTAAAAACAAACGTATTGTTTCAAAGTCCAACACACAAGATTCACCCGCAGTAGTTTCTGTGACATGAGAAATACTTTTAAAATACTAATGTTTAAAAATACAAAAAACGGCAAAATACACAGAGCTACGTATAGCTGGGATGTTGAGGACGAAGACAGCAAATGAGTACGTAGTTCAGCTCAGAGTTAAGTAGGCGGTCCTTAATGTGGCCCAGGACACATACGCGTCCACACTGCTATAAGAATGTGGACTAAACAACCTCCAAATGTGGTCTGAACGATCGGAACTTAATGTGAGTGTGTTCACACCTGTACTTGGAGCTGTCCACTTATGATGGGATCACTCAGGATGGATGTTATGCAAGGTGTAGTCTATATCGACGATGTTTCATTTCTGGGATTGTTCAGGTGCCGCTGGAAATTCCGCCGCATGTTTCTCATTTTGGCCGGATGGCCGTCCCCTTCCTCTGTCTATGTGTTGGTGTTCTAACCTCTGGTGGATTTCTGAGGACTATGGTTAACTGCTCCTCAGATCTCTGCAGGGTAAATCCAGACAGCTAGCTAGACTATCTGTCCAATCTGAGTTTTCTGTTGCACAACTAAAACTACTTTTGAACGTACACATGTTCCACCAAAACAAGTTCCTTCCTGAGACTATTTTGCAGCAGCACCGTGGCTCTGTACGGAGCTCAGCGCCACCCAATACGATTGTGATTAGAATGCCAATAAACCAGAGCACGTTTTTCTCCCATCCAGGAATGCTGTGTGGACTAGCCAGACCTTCCTCCACAGCGCTGTGGAGGAAGGTCTGGCAATGCAAGACTATGACAGGTGTGAACAGGGCCTCTGTCTCTGCATCAGGAACCCTGCTACTTAAAAAGATCAAACGTGTAGTCCTAAGGTTAATGAACAACGGGATTACACTGATGCTGAATGACCTATACCTCCAGAATAATAAGACATCATTCTAAGCCAAGGTCCTACCTGAAACTGGTCTCTTGATTTCCAAGGACAATGTAATGGGAAGGTTGTGCATGAGCTCACAGATTTCCTGGTAAGAAGACGAGCGCACCGACTTTTCTCCAATTTTTACAATCTCATCTCCACGACACAGCTTGCCAATAGATTCCTGGATGTTCAATTAAACAAAGAAGAGATCAAATTGAGCTTTTCCCTGAGTGACAGAATCACAAGCCACAAATACCATAAAATGCCAAATTATTTTGTTCTTTCTTTATATAACTCAAACAGAGAGGTTTGCCATCAGTTCTGAAGTATCCATTCACTACGGGAATTTTTGGGTCTTTGTAAGTTAGAGTGTGTTCTAGACCTAGTCTAATTGTAAAGTGTCCTGAGAAAGCTCCTGTTGTGATTTGACACTATAAATGCATTTGAATTGAATTGATAGGCTGATATGACGATGAAACCGATCAGACATACCTTTTCTGCTGCACCTCCAGGCTTTAGCCCAGCAACGACAACTTTCAGAGGGGATGACATAATCTCCAGGTCGAGACCAAAGGACTCATCCTCGCTTCTCTTCAGGGTCACAGTGTCGATGGTACAAACACCCACAAGCTCACTGGCATCTCCCTTCTTACAGTGCTGATGGGGTACCAACCCACCCGCAGGCTTGGGGTTTCTCCCACACGGTGTGACATGGGAAGGGGGCTGTGATGGGCCCGAGCCTGGAGAGGGCTCATCCACTTTGGGCTTTTGCTGCTGGGGAAAGTTTGGTGCTTCAATACTCATCATACTTTTGACCCGTGTCACTGCTTTATGCTCAAGCTTGGGGGAGCGCTTTGACTCCAACTGTCCATCATCTTGATTTGTATAGTTCTCACTATTGATGGTCAAATTACTGGGCCCAGAGCCCATACTGCTTGCCCCTCCTGCATTGCGAATAGGCATGAAGGGTGACTTCGAACCAGGTGACTCAGACTTACCTTCCTCACACTGTGAGAAACTACCATAGAGTGGTGTTGTCATATCGTCGCTTCCACACCTCTGCAAATCTCTACCATCGTCACGGTTTCCATTTATATCTAACGACGATGCAGCACTTACAACTGCTGAACCACTTTTGGACATTTCGGATGCTTGGGCATCACTGAAGTTGACAGAGTCAGATTTTGTTGGGCTGTGGAAGAGCCTGGTGTTCCTAGTGTTGTCGGAGTTCTCGCCATCGCTGAGCTCATCCTCGAAGCACATGAGGCGGCGCTGACGGAGCAGTGGGCTTCGCACAGAGGTGGGGCTGGAGACAGCGATGGCCTGGCAAACTGCCTCTGCATGGTGACTGAGAGGAACAGGGGTCTTGTCTTGCGATGTGTTGTACACAGGGTCACTTGCCACTTCTGTTACAGAGGTGAATGCTGAAAATAAGGTGCATGTTACAAAAATGAACAGGTTAACAAATTAACATTGCCAAATAAAACATACAAAGATGACACGGTGCCACAAAGCATTAAAGCTTTTTTTAATTGTGGGCCCCTATTCCCAGATGGGGGTTTAAATTACATCAAGAGGAGTAAGTCTAGTATACTCTAGAGCTAGGTTGAATCCCTGCCCAGGGAGCCAGTCCTAAAACCTTTCCATGGCATTTAAATGGGTGAAGTTGTTACCATGTGGCTGTGATGAGTTGTCATCCATGGAAGTACTGTAGCTCTGCTGGTGGAGTGCCTCTTCACTGTTGGAGCCCAGCAGAATGGATTCAGACAAGAAGGAGTGGCTGGAAGAGTCCTGGGAGAAGTACTGAGATAACTCCGTCTCTGAGCTCAGAGACCCCTGCTACAGAAGTGGGAACATGAAAGAAGTGCAAATCAAGGGAAAGGAGGATAAAAAACACAACCACACCACACACATTTTTTTAAGTGCAGTAGTTCTCCCCAATAAGCCACGTAAACGTACATTTGTGGACAAACAGCCAATGACAATGAACTGCCAAACTTAAAATATGCAGCTAAGCAGAGGTGGGACCAAGTCACCGTTTTGCGTGATGATTAGGGTTGGGCATCGTTTTGATTTTAACAATTCTGATTCCAATTCCCATTCTTCCTTTCGATTCCGGTTCTTATCGATTCTTGATTCCAATTCTTTGAGGGGTGGAGTTGAAACGGGTCATATGCTTATTTCACAGTTAAGAAGAACATTTTATTTTGATTCAATGGTGATTTACAGTTTTAACAGGTTTTTTTCTTCCATAAAATAAGCCACACTAGACAGCTGCTTACTGTGCTCCACGGCTGCAACACAACCAGCCCCAGGCCGCTACGAAAACCAAAACTTGTGCGTGTTAAATTTGGAACTGATGATCAGATTTGAAACCAAATCTTCAAGACAAAAAAACAAACAATTCCAATAAAGAAACACTTCCACTGGAATCACAATTTTTAAAATGATTCCAAATTGGAACTGGCTCTAATGCCCAATCCTAGTGATGATGGATGGATATTTGGGATTCATAGAACAGGGAAGCATATTAGCATGTCAACTTGTCTGGTAAATACGAATGCAGGTACTACACGCACATTTTTTAATTTCAGAACAAATATGGACTGGACAGATGGTACCGGTCGGAAGATGGGTGCGGCTTGGTTTTGGCTCGACTTGGTCACAAACTTTCTCATTTTACAGCTAAACACTAAAATCTGTTTTTGATGTGAGAAATAGGCAATGCAGTAACAGAATCCTTTTTTCATATTTGAGCAGCGCTACCTAGTCTGACAGATTTCACCAGCGATCATTAGCCATGTTTCCATCCACACGTTTTATGCGAATAATATCGAATGAAAAAATGCCTCTCATCGGATTTTCTCTTAATCGGTAAACGGCTTATGCGATAAACTCTGATGGCAACGTTATTTGCAGAATAAATAATAAATTGCCAAGAAGAAGAAGTTTAAGGTCATTTCCGCCACGTATGTCCGCTTTCTTTGCAGACATGGCGGGTGTCAACAAAGACATAATTTAATTTACGAGCTAAATATAATGGCTATTTTAGATCTGCATCTGCATCATCATAGCGATGTTTTGATAGGGTCGTTGTTGTTGTCTGATTATAGCTTGATATGTCACTATCAGCTGACACATAAGCACTATTACAACTTGTGCAATATTAATCATTTGTAGGTAGATGGTGGCATCCATTTTGGCTAGCAAAACTTTGTTCGCAAATGTTTGCTTGAATGTTGTGTGATTCAGTACGAAAATGAATGGAAACACCTTAAAATCTATTCGATATACCAATTTGACTGCAAAACAGCATGTGACGTCATTACACACAGGTTTTTAATCGCTTTAAAGTCGTTGGATGGAAAACCACTTTCACCAGCTTTATTCACATGAATGTTTTTAGCAAACTTCAGATAATTCGATTGACAAGTGGATTGAAACTAGTGACACTGCGTTAGAGACTCCTTGGCTCTGATTGGCTGTTTTCATTATACCATTAGCAGCACCAGGAGGAGCCAAAGGAACATGAAGGTTTCACAGATTTTCACAGATTATAGTTTTGGGCAAATATGACAAAATGTTATTTTTTATAAAAGTAACCAACTGTAGGTCTGAGAAGAATGAAACTGAACCTAGCAATGTGTGTGTACAAACTAATACATGAATATTGAATGAAAACGTACTCTACTGGCAGGCTCAAGGAATCTCTTCATGGTCCAGCTGAGAGTGGGGGAGCCGTCTCCCTGCCTGTCCTTCATCGCTGGGGAGGAGCTCTTACAGGACACACCTACAGGTTACAATGATCACAGATGGGATAAGCTATCCAGAGCATCTGAGCCATGCTGCTGAACTTCCTTTAACCCTTAGATGTTAAACGTTATCTGTAAAATGTCTAAGGGCGTTTTCACACTATAGTATATAGCTATATACAGTATAGCTCTGCTATAAATCAGCTGATTAGTTTTTAAACTTGGAGCGATTTCCCCTCGGTTCGGTTTCGTTTCACACAAAAATCCAAGCGTACCAAAATCCATCATTACAAACCACGCCAGAACGCTCACTCCGCTTATTGGTCAGATGTGTCTGGGGCGGGAGCAAGACAGGAAATACAGGAAGAAGGTCCTGTGTTCTGGGGCACGTTCAATCTCAAAATGGTGTGCACTGTTTTATTTCGGTTTCCTGGTTGAACGACATGTTTCCTCGGAACGGTGTGAAACGGTGAGCAACGGCTTTGAGTTATGTTTTCTCCCGTTTGGTGGGTGTGTCTCTGGTTTATTGGCTGTGTCACAGGTAATCTGTATCCACGACGTTCCACTTCCAGGATTGCTCTGGTGCCGCCAGATGTCCGTCACCTTCCTCTTTCTCTGTGTAGGCGTTCTAACCTCTGGTGGATTTGTGAGGACTATGGTTAACTGCTCCTCAGATCTCTGCAGGGTAAATCCAGACAGCTAGCTAGACTATCTGTCCAATCTGAGTTTTCTGTTGCATGACTAAAACTACTTTTGAACGTACACATGTTTCACCAACGCACCCCCTGTTTCAGTTTAAATAAACGTGTTTCTACGTTTTGTCGGGTCTGAACATGGCCCTGGAGTTTTAGTGCACATCGAGTTTGATTGCTGCATTCCCGCCTGCCCAAACGAACCACACCAAGGGGGAAACCAACTCTAGTGTGATTCAACCAAACTAAACGAGGCAGGTGTGAAAGCGCCCTAAGGTAACCTGTAAAATGATGGCAGTGCAGTAGATACAAGAAGAGGAAAAGACAAATGTCAATGTAGGTAAAGGTATCAGACCTTGGGAGTGAGATGATTGTCTGTTTTTGCTCATTTTGTCCCTGTGTGTGGATCGAGCTATCATGTGATCCATCTCCTGTTCTGATACCTGAGGAAGACAAGGAGATGCAAGAGTTTTATTACAAGGGGAACAACACCAGAGTGGTATGGAATGCATTGACATTTGATTTCTTATTTTTAAGAAAGCTGTTAAATGTTTGCTTTTGTCTGTGCAATGTTATCCCTATGGAATGTCTTAATAAACAACCCATGTAACTCCTAATATTATTTTACTTTTTTGCATTCAGACTCTGTTGATTCGATATTGGGTGTTATTTTAGTTTGGGCTTTTTTTCCTCTTTCTTTTCTTTTTTTCAGTATTTCAGTTTATCTTTCTATTTTAATTGGATTATGCATTGGAGAGTGCCAGATCAAGCCCCTCTGAGGGTTTTTTGCATCTCTCATCACATCTTTTATTGATTATGTGTATATTCATCTCTGTAATTTGTATATGTGTAAACCAATAAAAAAAATAATTAAAAAATATCTACTTTCACGATATTTTTGACCAAATATATCAATGTTGATATTGCAGTGATAATGTAGGGTTGACTACTGATGCTTTAACAAAATATTACACAATGAGAGTTTTGATAAATAATCACCAATGATGTGGATACAATGACTAAGTGGGTAAAGGCGAATAATAGAAAAGCTAGAACAGTCTGGGAAGTTCAGAAAATGACATCACTTAACTGTAATGCCGCCTATCTAGCCGATCTAAGACGATATCTAGCCTCATATGTCGATGTCGATATAGTATGGATATGTTGCCCAGCCATAGATCAATCTATATAACCAGAGACAGACTTGCTCTCACCTTGGGGTTAGGATGCCTGCTGATGATGAGACTGACCGGTCCAGGGCCACATTCACTGAGGATGGCGTAGGCCTCGCTGAGAGCAGCATGACGCAGACTGACCGAGTCCACCTCCAGGATCTGATCTCCACGGCTGCAGGGAGGAGCACAACACACATTCAAATACCTCTCTTTGTGCACACTTAAACACACACTTTTACATGCATACAGTATGAATCAGAAATCAGAACAAATTTATTGCCAGGTAAGAAGCACTCACTAGGAATTTGCTTTGGTTTGGTGCATGCATAAAAAACATTTAAAAATGAATATGAAATAAACAAACAATAAAGAAACAAATAACACATACATATTACTATATAACAAGAAAGAAAAAAAGAGGCTGTATGGATTAGAGCAGGATGTGCAAACAAACACGTATGTTAACATTATATGAACAATAAATGATTCATGAACACACTTTTCAATCAATGAGCTCATATGAAAGTGTGCTGCTCATTTGGTGTATTTGCATCAGTGCTACTACAGATTAGGGCTGCAGGGTATGAGGAAAATATGCGACACGTGATAATGTTGTTGAATATCGCGATAACGATATTACTCGTGATACATAAACAGAGATTAAAGTGTACTCAGTTCTGCCTGTCTGCTGCTTTCAGTATTCTTGCTTCTTGCTAAATCCAACTGCTTGTTGGATTTAAAACAAATAAAAGGAAATTGTTTCTAACATTCTTTTATGGACAAATTGAACATTATATTGAATATAAACTCCACTAAAAAAAAAAAGAATGACAGTTTTAAAAGTGCAGATTTTAAAGTGCATTTTCTACTGATATTTTCTTTCAACTAACACAAAAAATCACAAAAAAGTTTTGTGTCTATCGCGATATGTTGCAGCCTTTTGCGATTTGTATATAGCGCCAGTTGATATTGCGATGACTATAAAAAAAACGATATATTGTGCAACCCTACTACAGATTAGCTTCACCTGCGTCCATCAGTCCAACTCAAAGATGACCCTGAGATTTTTACCTGAGCCTGCCGTCCATCTTGGCCACAGATCCCAGCGCCAGGCTGTGGATGTAGATGCCAGGAGCAGAGTTCTCCAGGGTCAGACAGCAAACTCCAATCCCAAGACCAACGCCAGGCTCTAAAGAAAATCAACATTCACTATCAGAAAATAAGTTAGCCATCACTGCACAAATGATTTCTCAGTTTGGTATGGAAGAACTTGACTGTACGCCGTCCGACACCTTCAGGATGAACTGGAACGCTGACTCTGAGCCAGACCTGATCACCCAGCCTCAGTGTTTTTCACAGCTCCCCTGTCTTTACGTCTGTGATCGATCTTAGCGGTTTGCATCAGTGAGCCTTGTAATACTCAGACTCAAACGGAATCTGCTGATTTTTTTATTTTACAGGTTTCAGCAGTAATCCAGAATGATACATCTGCAGAATTTAGCAGATTGTTTTTCTGCTCTGGGGTGGAGATGTGTTTTTAAATTCATTTAAAATCTGTGAAAAATCTGTGGAAAATCTGTGGAAAATCGGTGTAATTCGGGGTCTGCAGATTCTGTGTGTCCTTGGTGATAACGTTTGTCACTTTGACCTGTGAATAAAGTATATATGGAAAACAATAATAATTTACAACAATACATTTAATCTGCTTCTATGAAAAAGACACCATCAGGACATCTCCTATCAGGAAATGAAAACCAAGGGGTGGTATCTAAATGTGTCTCGGGGTTCTCCATCAAGTCAGCCAACCTTTGTTAAGTGTGACCTCCATGATGATGCAGTCTTTTGGACCCGGCCCGGGGCCCCTGTGGCTGTCAGCCTCTTCCAACCCTGAGGGGACGGGTGTTCCCCCGCTGGTGTTGGAGTTGGAGTTTGGTGAGCTGGAGCGGCTGAGCAGGGTGGGGGTTGGGCAGGGCGTCAGGCTGGGACTGCGCAGACGGGTTCGTATTGTCAGTGTCACTACACCTTTTTTCAGTTGCTGTTGGAAGAATATAAATGAGGATCAGCATTATGGAAGTAGAGGTGAAACTTGATTTAGCTTTTACTTTCTGACTGAGCTTCAGACAACTACAAAAAAATATGATTTTTCCAAAAAACAACTAAAAGAATGCTTTTTAAAAGGTAACTTCTGATTTTCAACCTGAACCCTATATAATTAAAATATCATTATTTATTATAATCTCTCTATATATATCTATATATGATATATATTATATTATAATCGTCATTCTACATTCTACAACGTGAGTTTTACGCCACTCTGACCGTAGGTGCCAAACGTTTAGCTCCGCCCACATTTAGCCCAACCCCGATCTGCGTACTGCAGTCAGGTGCAATTGTGGACCGAAGCGGGAAAAGTTCTCTAGTGTTTTAACTTTGAATTTCTGATTGGGCGGGCCAGCTGTCAATATGGGTTATTACCCATTGTGCTTTGTTCAATGGTCTCAATGTTTTATTGTTTTATTTCATGTGAATATTAGTTTACTAGAGGAATAACTTAGTATTTGAAGTAATGCAGTAATGCAGAAAGTGTGCATTTAGTTTCCATGCTTATTGTGTTTCCACAACAATGTTAGTGAGTAAATCCAATTGCACCTGACTGCAGTACGCAGAAAAGGAGAACCGGTTGGGTTTAGGAAAAGAACAACGGGGAAAGCAAACGTGACTCGCGGGAAACGAGCCCCGGTCTCCTGTGTTTTTCCCTCAGACACACATTCTTCCTCTTCCGGTTGCTATTGGGCAAGTGTGCGGAGTCAAACGTTTAGCTCCACTTACGTTGAGCCACTACTTGATCTGCGTACTGCAGTCAGGGCTTACTCAGTAAATCTACTGAAATGGCCACCATAATAGTGGAGTGTGATGTATAAGATGAGAAAGCAGAGGTTAAGTCGTGTATGTCATGGTTGTATAAAAAAAAAGAGCAAACCAGTACAGAAGGCATCAACAAGTTGTTAGGGAGGGTCATTCCTTTTTTCCCAATAATTTTGGAGGGTCAAAAACCGAAAAGTCCCTTAGTAAAATAAATGATTCAAAGACATTCTTTTGTCTGAAGGGAAACCTTTCTTCACAAACATTTTAGAAAATGTAAACGTTTGACTTTCTTTAGCTTTTCATGTTTTATGATTCATGATTTAACACTGTTAGATTATAATCATGCCGTTGTAATCATGCAGTGTACCTTGAAGGTCTGGATGGCCTGTTGGTGTGTGAGTCCTTGGAGAGACTCTCCATTCACTTCCAGAATCTCATCTCCTACACAGAGAACCATACAATTAGACTGAGATGGGTGTAAAAGTAAATCACTGTTTCGCTCATAGCATACACTTTACTTTCCTCTAAACTCTCGATTCAGTACCACAGAATGAAAAGGAATGGTTACCCTCTTTCAGCCGTCCATCGGCTGCTGCAGCTCCATGAGGGAAAATGGTTTTGACAAAAATCCCCATCTGACCACGTGCAGAGTCCTGCCCACCAACAATACTGAATCCTAGGCCCTGTAACAGTTAGATCTCCATGAATGTCAGAAAGGACTTACAAAGACACAGTCGTCAGTGTTCACTATTTTGTAAGAATATTATTTTTGGCATTTTGTTTTATAGTGGTGACACGAGAGAGAAGGGGATAACAAAGAATAGATGCTGATAGCTGAATGGTAAGGCGCATACCACATAATCAAAAAGCAAAAATGCCACAAAAGTATGTTACCAACAGTTTTGTTCATAAGTGTGCAAAATGAAATGCATAACAATATGAACCTTATTTTGGCAATAGTATGATGGTGCAGGTTACATTTGGTAAGTAAAGCATTTCACCAATATGTGATTACAAAGCAAACACATGATTATAGTAGAAGTTATTAGATCATGTGTCAGTATACATTAGAACCAGACTGTGGTTGTACCAGCACGCATGCACGCACGCGCGCACACGCGCACACACGCAAACACACACACACACACACACACACACACACACACACACACATGAATGAGTGTGTGAATGAGTCCTTTTGTAACGATGTGAATTCTGATATAATGGAGGGTATTCAAATCTCAAGTGTTACAGGTAAAAGTTCATTCCTAACGTATAAATAGCAGTTTGGCAAAAAATAAAAGCACACACACACATGCACAAGGTGCACTAACCTTTGTTGCACAGATATACATGTAGTACTTAGAGTAGATTCTCTGAGCTTCATTCATGCATACTGTACTGTACATGTCAGAGGAGTGCACTCACCTTGCCCTGGCCTTTCATCAGCACTATACTGGAGATAATGGACGGCTGTGCCAGTCGCCATGGAGACTCCACTTGAATGGTGCTCAGGGAGCGGGCTGATTTCTTAATTATCTGATATTCCTAAAAAGGGATATTAATACAAAAAGCAAAAACAGTCACACAAATTCATCTGGGAGAAACAATGTAGTTATTTATACAGTGATGAGATTGTTCCTCTCTCTTCGCTGAGTTCCTGTTTACTCTTTTTTGGATTATTCCCTCATACTTCAGGACAGCTGTGTGTTCCTGTCTTTTCCCCTGTAGTGCTGATGCTGTAGCCTCTGGTACAAACTGTGTTAATCGATGACTTAACTTCGCTCTGCAGGGTCTGTAGGATATAGTTTTAGACTGCCGGGGGTCTTCCTTTGACACACTGAGCTCCTCTCTCCTCTCTCTTTCCAAATGTGTGCATTCATGTCCCAGAAATGCTTGTTACTAAGTTATCTGCGGGGAGCTTATTCCCCGGAGTCTTTATGTTTTCTCACCTCGCAGTTTTCCTTGGATTAGGGTGACACCTAAATCATGGTTGCAGCTGTCACTGTGGTCGTGCTCAGCGCCCTGCAGTGCCCTGCTACGCCCTGCAGTGCCCTGCTACAGCCTGCTACGCCCTGCAGTGCCCTGCTACAGCCTGCTACGCCCTGCAGTGCCCTGATACAGCCTGCTACGCCCTGCAGTGCCCTGCTACAGCCTGCAGTGCCCTGCAGTGCCCTGCTACAGCCTGCTACGCCCTGCAGTGCCCTGCTACAGCCTGCTACACCCTGCAGTGCCCTGCTACACCCTGCTACACCCTGCTACACCCTGCAGTGCCCTGCTACACCCTGCTACACCCTGCTACAGCCTGCTACGGCCTGCTACGCCCTGCAGTGCCCTGCTACGCCATGAACTACTACAATTACTATTTCTAGTCATAGTTCCATTATCTTTACTGTAACTATAATTGCCACAACCGGCACCGTCAGACACCGCCCACCAAGAGCCTGGTTCTGTCCGAGGTTTCTCCCTAAAACGGAGTTTTTCCTCACCACTGTCGCACACACTAAATGCTTGCTCTTGGGGGGATTATTGGAATTGTTGGGTCTTTGTAAATTATAGAGTGTGGTCTAGACCTACTCTATCTGTAAAGTGTCTTGAGATAACTATTTTTTATGATTTGATACTATAATAAAATTGAATTGAATTGAATAACCACAGCCAGTGAGAGGCTGTGGTTCTAAATGTTGTCCTCTTCTATTTCATTTTCTAGTCCAAAGCAAATTCCTAGTAAGTGCTAGTTACCTGGCAATACATCTTTTCTTATTCAGATTTTCTCAATGAAGCTCTCATTAACACAGCAGTGAGTGCAGCTCTCTGTGTCATTGTTGTCATGGCAGTCAGGACATAGTAAGCGACCAGGCTTTGATCTGGATCTGTGTAAGTGTGTGTTTGGGGGGGGGCGTCATTGAAATACAGTACCTACACACCGCTTGCATGTATATCCATCTGCCTATCTTTTTACACTGCTTATTTTCTAAAGAAGCTTCAAGTACTGAACAGGTCATCAACTTTAGAGACTGGAGTTTTCAGTTTCCTTTTCAATCTGTTCTTTTAATCCGTTCATTATGCCGCACTTAATACAAGAATTTTGAAATTTGTCTTGTTTTACTATGTTTTTGTGTCTAAGTGACTGATGGGAACAACATTTTTTTTAAATTGGTCCAGTATTTAGCAAGACCACTGCAGTCAGCAGCAAAACAAGCTACAATGTAATGTTTCCGTCCACTAAAAGTGCTGTTTGTTGCCGCTCACAGACTCAGATTATTATTCTAAGAGTCTGACAACATTATGGAAAGCATCCCTACAAAGGTGGAACTTTTAGTTAAAGAGTAAGATCCTTTTTGTTTAACATGAAACAGCCCCGAAATCCCCATCACCAAACCCACCAGACTCCATGTAAATAATCAGGACTTTTAGCGTGTATAGAGCCAGCATATTTCACATGTAAATGGGTGAATTAAGGGTTTATTTCAACTAAACCAGAGTGGTGATTGTTGGAACAGTGGAAAGATGAACCAAGACGACTTTTGATTTAGTTTCTGTCCACTTTGAATGAATGAATGTGTGTTTTACGAAATCCCCATCGCCAAACCCACCAGACTCCATGTAAATAAACAACACTTTTATTTAAATGTGTAAAGAGCCAGCATATATGCACATGTTAATGGGTGAATTAAGGTTTATTTTGATTTTATTTGCGATTTCGGAGCTGTTTCATGTTAAAAAAAAAGTCAAACTAAAAGGATCTTACTCTTTAACTAAAAGGTCTATCTCTGTAGGGATCCTTTTCATAATGTTGTCAGACACTTAGAATAATAATCTGAGTCTGTCAGCGGCAACAACAGAACTTTTAGTGGAGGCAAATTGAAGAACCACATTTGCCCATTAACGTTTCATTGCAGCTTGTTTCTTGCTTAATACTGGACTCATTTAAAAAATGTTTGTTCCTATCAGACACAAAAACTAAAATAGGGTCCTTGTTTGAAAAATAATTGAAGTTACCCTTCCAGTAATTCCAGTGACTATGAAGTCACAAGAACTAAAGTCGGGAACAAAAAGTCTCTTTTGAACACCCTTGTTTGTTTTTACATCTCATCTGTAGAGCCGTCAAGACAAATTATGACACAGAGTCATCCAGTTGTTCTTGTATTTACATGATGTACAAATGTAGAGACAGAAGAGACAGAAAAGGATACAGAAAACTCCTATTCACTAAAGTTGATGACCTGCTCGGTGCTTGAAAGTTAAGGTTTTGTAAATTTGTCCAATAGGGTTAGATTGCAGCCCGGTTTGCGGCTGACAGTAACAGCCTCTAGCTCAATACTGGACCAATTTTAAAGAACGTTATTCACATTAGTCCAGGTTATAAAATACTAAAATCGCCCTAGCCCAACTCATCTTTCTTCCATATTATGTCATGATAAAAATATATAATTCAGGGTACGGGTATCTGCTCTTTATGTACATCTTAACACAGGAAGAATGGGGTGAGGCATTCACTGACCTGTCTCACTCCAGCAGTATCGAGTTGTTGAGGTAAGGAGTGTTTACGTCGGCCGGGCGGAGGCTTCTCCACCACTTCACCGCTGCTCACACCATTCTCCACAAACAGCTCATCGTCCTCGCCCACTGACTCCAAGCGACTGTTTCCCCCTGAGCCAGGAAATAAATCATTTCATTCCTCTGCACAGAAGCAGCGATTCCACTTTTTCATTGTCTATTTTATGCTCAATCACTTTTACATTTACATTGCTATATTTTGGTTTAAAACGAATATCTTTTGCTACGTTTCCCCCTCTCATTCCTCCTGCACTGGCGTTTCCCCCTCTCATTCCCCCTGCTCTGGTGTTTCTCCCTCTCATTCCCCCTGCTCTGGTGTTTCCCCCTCTCATTCCTCCTGCTCTGTCGTTTCCCCCCTCTCATTCCCCCTGCTCTGGTGTTTCCCCCTCTCATTCCCCCTGCTCTGGCGTTTCCCCCTCTCATTCCCCCTACTCTGGCGTTTCCGAGCCCCTAAACCGGAGACATTTGGAAACACTTCTGACCCGTTTTGGTTTGGAATCTGCGGTCTTATCGTTCATAACGTCTCGTTCTCTGAGACTAAGCTACTAACGTTACCATGGTAACTACCAGCAGCGGGGGGAGTCTCCACGCTGCCTCCTGTTTATGTCCAGTATACCAGAATGTTGATGAGATATGAGGTTTGGGCGTGTTAGTTTAAACAGAGATTAGATCTTCTAATGGAGATAAAAACACTTGGTGCACAGAGATCACTTTGGGCTCAAAACTCAAACGCTTAAAAACCAAAACGTAGTGATGTAAATGTAGCCTTAGTACAGAAAAATACTTTGCCTATCTACAACGTTGAGACAGGTGCGTCGGAGGGGGACAAGCAGGTCAAAAGTTGCAAAGAAACTCTCGCACACTATCTAATAGGGATCGACGATATTTGGCAACATGCAGATTATCTGTATCGGTGTTTATTTTTACAGATAATACCTAATATAATAATTACCGATAAAGTTAATAAATTAAAAAGTGCGCTACTTTGGCTCTGCTGCAGCTCTGTGTCTCTCCCTCTGCTCCGGTTTCAGTCAACACTTCAGTAGTTATATATTATTTTGTATTTTTTTTGTATTCTGTTATTTTGAAATGGACATTTACTGCAGTTAAATTTAGTATTTTTAGTTTGTTACAATAACATTTACTTACGTATTTTTATGCAAGACGTGGCATTGCTACTTGTGTTGGAGTTTTTAATATTTCAAATCTTAATTTTGTCCAAAAAAGATTTTCATTTTCACTGTCAATGCATATCAGTTCCAAATATCGGTTATCGGTTTAATTAAAGCCTAATAATTGGTATCGTTATCGGCCCTGAAAAACCAGTATCGGTCGAGCCCTACTATTTAACTTGCAAAAAGTAATTAATTTAATAATAGGCGACGTTTCGGTACTAGACCATCTTCAGGCAAATGGTGTTCCATCCTGAGAAGCCATCTTTTGTAGGAGGGGACTGTTTTTCTGCACCAATCAACAACTTCAACATGGAATCAGTCATAAATACATAACATTCATTCCCATTTCCATTACTATAGATAGAGTTAAACTTAAATACAACCCCTCTATAGTAGCCATAATAATATAAATCATACCAGAGAAATCTATAGTAGATGGATGTTGATTTCCATATGAGGAATGCACACAAAACATGATATAAAGCATTCATAGATAGACATATTTCCAAAACCTGCTGGTACCTTATCTATTAATAGATAAATAGAGAAAAAAATGTTGCCTACTATTAAATTAATTACTTTTTGCAAGTTAGACAGTGTGCAGGATTTTCCTTGCTAAATGGGGCAGCTGTGGCTCAGGTGGTAGAGCAGTCGCCTACCAATCGGAAGTCCCATGCTGAAGTGTCCTTGGGCAAGACACTGAACCCTGAATTGCCCCCGATGTTGTGCCATCGAAGTGTAAATGTGTGTGAATGGTGAATGGTTCCTGTACTATGTTAAAGCGCTTTGAGTAGTCGTTAAGACTAGAAAGGTGCTATGTAAATACAGTCCATATACATTTACAAGAACACAATTACTGGCAAAGCAAATATCAATGTCAGGAAAATACCAAACTCTGCGAGCACTGGGTGCACTGGTTGGAGCTCCATTGTGGAAATAGAGCCCGTATCACCTTATTTATTGATTCTATCTATCTATCAACACAAATATAATACCAATGTGATTATGATTATACTGTTAAAAAAGCTGATGCTGCATTGTTTCAACCATTTCGGTGTTATGATATGATATGATATTTAATTAACGTGTATGCCACTAAGTGGCCCATCCCACACGGAATTACATGACACCAATACAAAAGACATTTCATCCACAGCTTCTGGTACCAATGTCCCCACACGACATACTCTACTCTGCACGAAATAAAGAATAAAAGAAAACATATTACAGCAGCCACAACATGATTGTGTAACCCATAAGTTGTCCAACTTGAACTAAACATTTCATACATAAAACTACAAACTACAGCCACAGACAAAGAAATAAATAAATAAGCAGGGAATGTCACTTCCAGACAGAGAATCATCGATCCAAAGCCATCTTTCTTTTTAGCCCAAGCTTGTTCTAAAAAGTCTGCAAATAAAAAATCTTCTGTTAATGTAATACCAACCCTGGGATCGACTGCAGTTCTTCATAGGTGAGGGGCTGGCGCAGAATCCTTTGGGGGCCTCTCCCGGACTTTGTCCTTCTAGTTTCTCCAAGTTAGTCAACTGTAAGGACGAAAACACACAGGGATGTTCAGTTCATCACTCTCTAAACACCTATCGACTGTCTGATATCTGTACTTCCACATTTAAACCACAATATTTATAAAATTAATTTTATTTTTCAGTTCGTAAAGCATTTTCATGAATACATTACCTTTGTTTAATGCCATTCTACTTCTGTTGTGTACACACTGAATATATGTATATTGTATAGACCTATCCTGTACCAATGTCAAATGAGCACTCTGTCGCTGCTCTGCTGTACTGTAAATGGGAGAAGAGCCCAGGCCAGAGCCAACACACTGGAGGGATTAAACATCCCATCTGGCCCGGGAACACCTCAGACTCCTGCAGAAGGAGCTGAAACCTTTGACCAAATAACTAACTGCCCTCCAGTTGGCCACCAACTCTGCTTTGTGAGACATGCTGCTATAGATGGGAGCAGACTAACTGAAGTGATACCAAGACACACACACACACACACACACACACACACACACGCATATAGTATATATCATCAGTAACACTTTATTATAATGGTACATGAGTTATGAATCCATGCATGAATTCACTCATGTAGTACGTGATGAACTATCTGTAATGTACAAGGGTTAATAGTATCTCATGCATGACTTAATGCAGGAACAATATGTTAATTAATGCATCAATTAAGGTATTTGAATAATCATGATTTCTGATGTATTAATGATGTCCATGTCTACATTACTGATAGTTCATGAAGTAGTACTTGAATTATTTCATGCTTTTTCATGCATGAATTCATGATAATTCATGTACCATTATTATAAAGTGTTACCATATTATCTGTGTGTACCAGGTAGGGGTTGCTGCAGTTGGAGGTCTGGGGGGAGCGAGAGGGGGCCGTCTGGGATAGGGAGGACAAGGAGTTGCAGGTGCTGACCAGGTCCGGCAGACTGGTGGATGGGAAGCGCTCAAAACCCACATCTGACTCCTCCTGCAGGGCACAGACAGAGAGTTACTGTGAATTAGTGTGTGGATGTTATTTTCAATTATGTGTATTTGGTATGTGATGTTCTGTAAAAAGACATGGTTAGGTTTGTGTTGCCCATTTCCAACAGGAACAGAAGCATTTACACTGCATCATGTTACAGCAGGAGCCTCTATACGTTCATACTTTTGTTCTGACCGATGTTATGGCTCTTTTCTTGAAATGAAAATTGTGACTCAAATTTCATCCCACAGTGAGGACAAAAAACGTTTTTATACAGTTTTAAGCCTTGTGTAGCAGGAAGACATGCAACACTTTGTAGAATGCGAAAGTCAAATGATTGTCCCTTCTTAAAAAGGTATAGTAAGTGATGTGACTCTAATACACTTTTTGTTTCATTCAGTGAATATCTCCTCACGGTCACCTAGCTCTCTGTGTGCACTGACACAAAATCCGGTGTTAATAATACACAGCCCTGGTTGTGTAAATGGAAAACAAACAGAAAAGAGTGCACGAGCCACAAAACACTGTTCCAGCCAATCAGCAACAGGCAGCGACACTTGATGGTAAGGGCAGGAGGGGGGAGTCAGCATTTGAAAGTGTCAGCCAGTAGTTAACTATCTGTGAATCTGGGGGGCGGAGCTTCTGAAGGGGGGGGTTGTACAGTCATGGCCAAAAGTGTTGGCACCCCTGAAATTTTTCCAGAAAATCAAGTGTTTCTCACAGAAAAGTATTGCATTAACACATGTTTTGCTATACACATGTTTATTCCCTTTGTGTGTATTGGAACAAAACAAAAAAAAGAAGGAAAAAAAGCAAATTTGACATAATTGCACACAAAACTCCAAAAATGGGCTGGACAAAATTATTGGCACCCTTAACTTAATATTTGGTTGCACACCCTTTGGAAAAAATAACTGAAATCATTCGCCTCCTATAACCATCAATAAGCTTCTTACACCTCTCACCCGGAATTTTGGACCACTCTTCCTTTGCAAACTGCTCCAGGTCTTTCATATTGGAAGGGCGCCTTTTCCCAACAGCAATTTTAAGATCTCTCCACAGGTGTTCAATGGGATTTAGATCTGGACTCATTGCTGGCCACTTCAGAACTCTCCAGCGCTTTGTTGCCATCCATTTCTGTGTGCTTTTTGAAGTATGTTTGGGGTCATTGTCCTGCTGGAAGACCCACGATCTTGGACGCAAACCCAGCTTTTTGACACTGGGCCCTACATTGCGACCCAAAATCCTTTGGTAATCCTCAGATTTCATGATGCCTTGCACACAGTCAAGGCACCCAGTGCCAGAGGCAGCAAAACAACCCCAAAACATCTTTGAACCTCCACCATATTTGACTGTAGGTACTGTGTTCTTTTCTTTGTAGGCCTCATTCCGTTTTCGGTAAGCAGTAGAATGATGTGCTTTACCAAAAAGCTCTATCTTGGTCTCATCTATCCACAAGAAGTTTTCCCAGAAGGATTTTGGCTTACTCAAGTACATTTTGGCAAACTGTAGTCTTGCTTTTTTATGTCTCTGTGTCAGCAGTGGGGTCCTCCTGGGTCTCCTGCCATAGCGTTCCATTTCATTCAAATGTCGACGGATAGTTAGTGCTGACACTGATGCACCCTGAGCCTGCAGGACAGCTTGAATTTCTTTGGAACTTGTTTGGGGCTGCTTATCCACCATCCGGACTATCCTGCGTTGCAACCTTTCCTCAATTTTTCTCTTCCGTCTATGTCCAGGGAGATTAGCTACAGTGCCATGGGTTGCAAACTTCTTGATAATGCTGCACACTGTGGACAAAGGAACATCTAGATCTCTGGACATGGACTTGTAACCTTGAGATTGTTGATATTTTTCCACAATTTTGGTTCTCAAGTCCTCAGACAGTTCTCTTCTCCTCTTTCTGTTGTCCATGCTTAGTCTGGTACACACAGACACACAATGCACAGACTAAGTCAACTTCTCTCCTTTTTATCTGCTTTCAGGTGTGATTTTTATATTGCCCACACCTGTTACTTGCCCCAGGAGAGTTTAAAGGAGCATCACATGCTTGAAACAATCTTATTTATCCACAATTGTGCAAGGGTGCCAATAATTCTGTCCAGCCCATTTTTGGAGTTTTGTGTGCAATTATGTCCAATTTGCTTTTTTTCCTTCTTTTTTTTGTTTTGTTCCAATACACACAAAGGGAATAAACATGTGTATAGCAAAACATGTGTTAATGCAATACTTTTCTGTGAGAAATACTTGATTTTCTGGAAAAATTTCAGGGGTGGCAACACTTTTGGCCATGACTGTATTTGTTTGGCAGTTGAGTTCAAATATCAACAATCTTTGCCCAAAATCACTTACTGCACCTTTAAGAGATAAGGATGTGTGTTTGTGTCGTCCTGACTGCTGTCCAGGGTGCTGATTCTGGAGCTGTCTGGAGTGTATCACTGAAACCCCCCTGGCAGGGACTGATGGTACTGTATATCTACAAGTACTTTGAGTCTGAAATTGCAAATGTAATATAGTGGGTTCTCTGCACTTGGGTGCAGCTTTTAATTTTCCTAAAATTCTATATAAATATGGCCCATAGTCTTGCTTAACCTCTGCGCTGCCACTGTTCCCGGCTTAATTCTAGCTATAATTTGTGCATGTGGCCATGGGTCCAGTTGTACAAGAGTGCAATAATAAATTGGCATCTTACCAAAAGGAGGCTACTCAGCTTCTTTTCCACTCTCTCTTACTTGTGTTGTGTCCACTGTTCTGAACTTTGCACTTTAGGGCTATGGTAATATTTAGTTTGAAGAAGCCACATTTGTTTTCAAAAGGCAGCTGTGTGTGTGTGTGTGTGTGTGTGTGTGTGTGTGTGTGTGTGTGTGTGTGTGTGTGTGTGTGTGTGTGTGTGTGTACTGACCCTGCTGGCCACCACCAGCTGTACCAGACCAGAAGTGGAGCGGAGGATATTAACAGCCTCCTGATGAGTGAGACCCACCAGAGACTGACCGTTAATCATCAGCAACTCATCCCCAGCCTGAAGACGACCGTCCCTGCAACACACACATACACATTAAGATTTACTCATACTGTACATATATATACATATACACACACACACACACACACACACACACACACACACACACACACACACACACACACAGACAACTATTCTTCACCACTTCAGTCATGTGAGATGTCACATATTGTATCCGGCACTTCTTTCAATCTTTATAATTCCCAAATAAAAAAAAGAATCTCTTTTCAAAAAATGGTACCTGCATCTGGATCTGGACTAGCATTAAAAAACAAATTTTGTGCCAAAACTGACACAAAATGACCAAATACCAAATAAACACATTTTGAGAAATTCGGCTATCCAAAAAACAAACTTAATAACCTGACTGAACACATAAGCTTCGTGGTGAGAGATTGGGATAAAGGTTTGACAATATAAAAGCCTTGAGAAAAAAACAACATCATAGCAAATTTTAAAACACTTTATAACTAAACCAATAGCACAGATTGTTATTATTGTGCTGTACGGAGGTCCTCATAAAATGTAAACCTCGATAGTATAGTATAGTATAGTATACTATAGTATAGTACTAAAGATTCATTGGGGAGTTCAGATAGAGACGCTGGAATATGAGCTACACCTACAAAAAAAATGCCAGAGCAAGAACATTTCTCCTGCCTTCGTTAGTAGTAGCTGTACCTGTGAATGGCGCCCGCCTTCTCTACATGAGTTATGATGATGCCATGCGGAGAGCGCTTGGAGCCACGCCCCCCTGTTATCTGTATGCCCAGGCCCTCCTCGCCCTTCACCATGTGCATCTTCCAGATGTGGCTGCCCTCTCTGGGCTGCAAAGGAGCACAAAACAAACACACATCAAACGATGTATCACTTCGGAGTAGAGATACAAATAATATACGTGGATCATGAAGCTGAAAAGAACCGACAGATTGTTAGAAAACTTTAAATCAAAATCATGTGCAAGTTCCATAGTCTGATCCTCAGATCTTTTTTTTTTTTTTTTTTTACATGATTATGGCATTTGAGAGCAGGCAAGAGGCTTTCAGCAGTGCATGGACTCTTTCTGTGAATATGTTAATATATGAATATGATTAGGTAGTGAATGTCTAGGTACCTCACAATTTGATTTGCTTCAGAGGGCTGTAATTATGGCTCTTCTTGATAGACTTCAGGGTGTACAGAAATCTGCCGTCTCTCCAGGCAGACTGATCTCATGAAATGGTGTATGTATGACACGCCAATTCGTATGCCATTATTGGCGTGTTATCAAGACGCATACTCGCTTTTTAGCGTGTTTATCAACACCGTTTGGCCTCCATTGACTTACATTACCTTGCGATTGCGTGTGTATTGACGCCGTAGGGAGTAGTATGAAAGGGCGAATCGCCATACAGGGACGTTGGTTGGGGTGGTGGATTGGTAAAACACAGGACTTTCACCCAGTAAAGCGGGGTTCGTGTCACGTTGCTCCAGGACCTGTACGCCTCCAGGGCGCTGAGGCGGGCAGGAAATATTGTAGCCAAGCCCTCTCACCCTGGACTAGAGTTTAGATTCTCTGCCTGAGCCCGAACCGGACCTGACCCGACCCTCGGGCCGGGCCGGGCCCTTGCTCAAGCATTTGTGTTTTTTTAATCATTACTTTATTAGCCTTATTGGGTGGGGAGAAAGATATGCCTCTCCAGCTTCTCCCGTAGCTCTGGGTGGATGTCCTGACCTGACTTGAGTGGGAGGTAAACTGTGCTACATCGTGTCTCCCCCATCTGCAGCACTGTTGTCGGCCAGTGCGTCAGCATGCAGACCGTGGTGAAGGACAGTATTAATTAGGTGATGGAGACAAGAAAGTCTCCTACATGGTTCCAGGGCTTTGATTATGTTGCGATCCGTTCCATTCTGAATAAACAAACAGCGCAGTTTACATGCTTCGTCTTTGTTGCATTACCAGTATTTATTAAGATAAATCTAAACAGATTTCTGTAATTCAAACAACTCGGAATTGTAGTTGAGAACGTCAGTTATAATGGCCCACGTATTAAAAAATTGTCAGGTTTAAATTGGGCTCAGGCTCATAATTACAGTTAATGTGTCGGGCCGGGCCGCTCGGACACAATGTGCACGGGCTCGGGTAGGGTCGGGCTTGATTTTTTGGGCCCGATCTAAGCTCTACCCTGGACTCAAACTGTTTGTACCCCTCCCCTTCTTCCCCTCTGCAGTCAGCCTCATTAACAAGGCCCCGGACCCCCACTGACAGACTCTTAATCCTACATCCTGGACTATATACCTATATTCTACATATCCTGAACTGTTGCACATCCCTCAACCTTTTTGCACATGCTGCACTAATCCATACAGCCTCTTTTCTCTTATGTTAAACAGTTATATGTATATATTTGTTTCTGTATTTATTGTTTGTCTATTTCATATTAATGTTTAATTATAAGCATGCACCAACAACCAAGGCAAATTCCTTGTGTTACTTACTTGGCAATAAATCCTTTTCTGATTCTGATTCATATTTGAGCCTCTTTACACTGGCTCCCTGTATGTTTTAGATTTTAAGATTTGACTGATCACTTTTTAGGCTCTTCATGGCCTTGCACCCTGACATGACTCTGACCTCCTTTCTGACACCGGTACGTACTTTGAGATCCTCATGAGGAAAACTGAAGTTGACAGCGTTTGCAGTCAGAGCCCCGAGGCTCTGGGACGGTCCGTCCAAAAAAATCAGGTCAGCTGAGTCATGTTCTCCTTCAAGCCCCTTCTTTAAACATACTTTTATCGGACAGCCTTCCCTGATTTTATTTGAGTTTTAACCTCCTTTGAACTGTCTTGTATTTCCTTAAAAAATGTTTTTCCTACTTGTTACAGATTTTTATACACCAAGTAGTTTTTTTTATCTGTTGTCTTTTAAAACCTGATGATTGTATGACTTGCCTGTTATATTTTTGCTGCTTTGTGAACCACTTTGTACCGTGGATTTTAAAAAAAGTGCTCTATAAATAAAGATTATTATTATCATATTATTGTTTATAAATGTGCTTAAATCTTCTTATGTGGTACTTATGAAATGCTAATGAAACAGAAAATGCCTGTTAGGGCTGCACAATTAATCAAATTTTAATCACGATCACAATTTTGGCTTCGCACGATCAAACTCACGTGTTCGAGCGATATTTAAAATGCGTCATTCCGTTCATAGAACGCTCCGTATCAAAGTTTTTTTTTTTCAAAGCTCCGTAAACCACTGTCTGATCATGTGCCTCCATGAGCCAATCAGAGTTGTTCCCTGCACCGCGCAGCTTAGCTTAGATGTAGACAGTCACAGAGGACAGAGTAACGTGAGGAAAATTAGACAACAGATAGCAGTCGGTCATAAATCGTCACGAGGTTTACCAGTTGACCAGTAAACGCAACATGTTGTCCCGTCTGTGTTGTTGTTCAGACAACAGCAGTGACCAGTGCTAGTTTGAGTCTGTTAGCTCATAGCTTTAGCAGCAGACTGTTGTACGTCCCGCTGTTGGAATCCTCCACAGTGAAATACAGTCACACTTTTACACTGTAACTGTCAGCATTTTAATCCAGTTACTACTGTAGCTAACGGTTATTAGTGTTTACTAGCGTGACATGCAGAGATGTTTCTGGTGCATCTAACGTCTGTTTTGGAGCATCAGAGCGCAACGCAGACATTTAAGTGGCACCGTAATCTGCGTTGCTATTTCGTCCGGTAGATACCATGCGCCGTTAACGTGAACAGAAAATTGCGTTGCCTGTATCTTTTCACGGCAAACCGCGCATGTGTGGAAAGCGCTCACACAACAGCTGAAATAGCATACTCCTTCATAGTATTCTTCAACAAAGGAGGAATGTAGCACAATATGGATGTGAAAGCAGTTATAACACAATAAATGACAATAAAATTTGTTTTGGTTAAAATAAACAAATAATCGTGATAATTAATCGTGATTTCAATATTGATCAAAATAATCGTGATTATCATTTTGCCCATAATCCTGCAGCCCTAATGCCTGTATCATTTTAGAACTACTGAACCTTGGCTTACTGTATTTTGCAAATGTTGGTCAGTCCATCCTCATCTCAATAACTACATTTGCAACATTTTGTTATTTATGGTCCCCACAGAATGAATCCTACTAACTCTGGTATCCCCCGACTTTCCTTTCACCTCCACCACAAGGCTGACCCGTTTCTGGATGGATTGTAATGAATTTAATACACACGTTATCATGTGCATTTATTAATCACCATACCCAATTTATGTTCCACTTCAGACAGCACTTTTTCACACTGCCTCCTGCAATATAGTAGAGATGTTCCAGTACCGATACCAGGATCGGAAAAACCTCCGATTCTGCCTGAAATGCTGGTATCAGTATCGGTGAGTACTGGAGTTTATGCTCCAATCCGATACTACGTAATTTAGCCCAGAAGAAAATCTTCTTTAAAGTAGTTAATTTATGTTCTTTTCTGTTATGACTGACTGTCAAACTGAATAATAAAAGAAAGTTCTATGGTGTTCACTGTTTCTGTTTCTTCATGTTTCACAAAGAGTTTAACCTGAGCCAGGCTGTACAACAATGATAGCAATCATATTACATCCATACAGGGATAGTAGTATACAGCTGTTAAAACATAATAAATAAAATATACGACACACTTGGATTGGGGTGGCACCTAAATCATGGTTGAAGCTGCTGCCTTGGTCCTGCTCGATGCCCTGCTACACCATGAACTACTACAACTACTATTTCTAGTCATAGTTCCATTATCTTTACTGTTACTATAATTGCCACTGTTCATCAACTGCTATAATTATTATAAATCATATTTCTGTATATGTGTCTCTGTGCCCCAACCAGTAGCAGCAGACACCGCCCACCAAGAGCCTGGGTCTGTCCGAGTTTCGGGTTTCTGCCTGTTAAAAGGAAGTTTTTCCTCACCACTGCTGCACTAAATGCTTGCTCTTGGGGGAATTATTGGAATTGTTTGGTCTTTGTAAATTATAGAGAGAGTGGTCTAGACCTACTCTATCTGTAAAGTGTCTTGAGATAACTCTTGTTATGATTTCATACTATAAATAAAGTAGAATTGAATTGTATTGGATCAGTACTCGGTATCGGCCGATACGCAAGTTCAGGTATTGGAATTGGTATCGCAACGGAAAAAATGGTATGGAACCATTTCTACAATATAGCAGCTGTGCTTGGAGACGCCCACACAGTGTTTGCGCCCTCAACCTACCATGTTGCGATAGTCATTGTGCTTGCACGATTGAAATATGGCCCATAGTCTTGCTTAACCTCTGCACTGCCACTGTTCCCGGCTTAATCAGTCATTTACACGACATGTGGACCTAAAAGGATTTATATAAAAGAGGTCACATGCATCTAGGGCAAACACATGTACATTATACTTCATTTACAATCCCCCTGATGTGGTGGGATGATACGCCATCTGTCCATCTCAATCCACTGACGTATGGTAAACCACTCTCCCATCACTCTGGTTTCCTCTAACCAGTTGGTGCATGGTGGTGATCCTATTTATTCTCTCAGACATCTGTACACAGATCTGTGGACCACTGAACACCTGGCTGCTGGACCTGCACCACGGACCCCAAGTTTGAAAACTCATTATTTTGGGAAAGAATTGCGAGCATTTACTATTTTTGTGACAAAGTGGTATGACAACTGTGACCATTAGGGATGATTTTTTTCCCCACCAGAAGTCATTTGGTTTCCAGAGCTCTACACCGATCTGATCTCAGTACTGAAACGGGTTGTTTTGGGTTCATCAATATTCATCATTCACGACACTGATTGGATTGCTGTTTTGCAAGTCATGCAAGCTTGACATACCACAACTAAAACTACTACCCCTTTTATACAACAGTCGTGTGTTCAAACAGCTGTCTCAGGTTAATCACTGGTTGCCATTGTTGGCAGAGACTCCAATCTGCCATTCTGAATTACTTTGTACATTAAATAATGGCCAAATAAAAGTTGAGTTTCTTCTTCTATACCATACATGTATTAACTGAGCTGGATACGTTGTGACCAGTCAAGGATCGACTTTATAAAAGACGAGGATATAAAAAAGGGTTTCCTCAAACAGATGTTATTGCAATTATTTTAAACCATGGCAATTTGATAATTGTACAACATTCCCAGGGCCTAGAAGCTATATTTAAATGTGTTCCTTCATCTTAAAGTGTTTGCTCTATGGCAACGATGGACTGGCCACCTGGAGCACCGGGAGTTTTCCCAGTGGGCCGCCTGACAATTAATGAACATACCACTTTCACTGTGCTTGCCACTCAGAGTACGCTCTGGACTCCGAGAGTGAGGTGAATAACAATATATTCCAACAACGCTCCAAATTATCGGTCCAGTTTGTGACAGAATGCGCTCTAACTATAGTGACTATTTACGAACGCACCAGAGAGCGAGAGTGGGGCGCATAGCTCCATGAATAGAAAATCAATATGTGGACGCAATGTTCAAACTCAGAGTTCAACTGTTAGTCAGGGTTCTGCAGCTGAAGAGGTAAGAGAGAAGACAATAGGGATAAGATAAGCAAGGTTAAGGTCGGGCTTGTCTATATCCTTTGCGTTCCACTTCTGGGATTGCTCTGGTGGAGGTATTTACCGTTTCCTTCCACTTTCTTTGTGTTGGAATTTTAAATTTGGTGGATTTATGGTTGTACGGTTGCTCTATGCAGAGTGTGGCCTGCGCCTCTGTAAAGGTTTTATTCTTATAATGCGTCGATCTCTTTAAAAGAATAGCAGAGCCGGTATGTGTGTATGCTGGGGAGTGTGTGGTAGAGTGAGTGAGAGAGTGACGGCTTCATGGGTTGGCGCTAAGCACTGCACAGAGCTGCTGCAAAATAGTCATGTGAGAGAAAACTCAGATTGGACAGATAGTCTAGCTAGCTGTCTGGATTTACCCTGCAGAGATCTGAGGAGCAGTTAGAAGCCGAAGCTGGGAATGACGTCACGAGTTGAATGCTTTCCATTTACAAGTCAGATTTTCATTGTTTTCCTTAGCTCTAGCCAGGTTAGCCATTGTTAGCAATGCCAGTTTATAACAACACATTACACTGTTTTTTGGGCATACAAACAGCGTAACAACATGTGGACAGGACTGGGTGTACGACTGATTTAGTGAGACACAATAAGACAGAAGTGCTTATAACTGTATGTTACTACAGCTCTCACAACTGTTGGTGCATGGAGCAGCCATGTTGGATTTTGAGCTCGGGGTACTCTGTGGCTGCCCGAGTTCCGTGATCGGAAGTCCGAGGTCGGGGCGCTTGTTTCCCACTTTGACCTCGGAAAATCTGACTTCCGAGTACAAATGGAACGCACTATTAGTCTGCCAGGTCATATTGGATGTACTCCAACATTCCCATTGATGCAAAATGTTTGAATCTTTTTATTTGATTAGCTTTGTTTTGTGGTTTGGTTCTTATTTGAAGTTTTGTGGCAGTTGCATGGTAATTGCTTGTTGCAGCACTGTGCATACCTTTTATGTTCTTTCTTTTCTGTGAAGTTTATTTTATTTTTCTTGGCATTAGATGTGATATATGAAGTGTTGCGTTCCAGTCAGTTTACTAAAAGACTGACCACACTCAATACATAAAATATTCCAAAAAAAACATGGTTTCAAATGTGTCTTAAAATAAATCTATTGTTATTGATTATGTGGATCTTGGTACCACAACAGGAAGTTGCTTTCAGTGTGGTAAACAGTCCATGACTAGTGTCTGTCCCTGTGAGTCTCGCTGCTAATATAGTCATACTAATAATCCCACTCCACCTCCTACTGCACGCCTACATCCACAATGCTACTGACCACTCAGCACACAACTGTTCGTCCTTGAAAGAAACCAAAGAGCAATACTCTTTTCTGATGCTAATCAATTCCAAGTGTCAAACAAGACTGAGAAAGCTTTGATGCCTTGTCTCATTCTCTCTAGATCAGCTTCATTACCAATTTGCCTTGAAGGTAGTGGAGTTAGTATAACATGAGAAGATGTTAAAAGAACAGAATGTTAGATATCTTTTCAATAAAAAAATTGTAAATTTGTTTATAACTGTATTGAATATTTTTGGCCACTATGGGGCAGAAAAACATTCAATTTATTGTCTACTGAAAATTATATTCATACACAACTAACTAACTCTGCCCCTGACAACTAAAATATAATTAATGCTTTCAGTGTTCTGTTTGGACAAGCTAAGACCCAACAACACCATCTTTACCCCTGAACCTTAATCAAGTGTTTTAGTAGCCTAAATATAACTGCATGCGAGAAGCTGGACTTGCCCCTCTGATAATGCTCAAAAGACAACAAACACTCAGAGTCCTCAATGTTATACCAACTCCTAGTCTCGCATAGCCAGACCTTCCTCCACAGCGCTGCAAAGGAAGGTCTGGCTAGTCCACACAGCATTCCGGGATGGGAGAAAAACGTGCTCTGGTTTATTGGCAACCAATCACAATTGTCTCGGGAAGGAACTTGTTTTGGTGGAACGTGTACGTTCAAAAGTAGTTTTAGTCGTGCAACAGAAAACTCAGATTGGACAGATAGTCTAGCTAGCTGTCTGGATTTACCCTGCAGAGATCTGAGGAGCAGTTAACCATAGTCCTCACAAATCCACCAGAGGTTAAAACGCCTACACTAAGAAAGAGGAAGGGGACGGACATCCGGCCGAAAATGAGGGACATCCAGCTAATCTTCCGGCGGCAACGGAGCAATCCTGTAAATGAACATCATTGATATAGACTAACCAACAAGATCTCACCTGTTCCATCTTGTGGACGTACAGACTCAATTACAAACAGAAATGCCTCCAGAATGCCAAAATGTGGTCAACCACATTCATTTTAAAAGTTGTAAGTTAATTCAGGAAGACTACTATGCTTCACATTTCTCTCTCTCCCAACCTAACCAAACATTGTCATCAGCTGAATGTGGGCGTTTACTCTTTCAGTTAAACCAACAAGATTTTGCATCAATCTCTGTGAGCTATCGTGTTGTTGCATTCAAAAATTAAAACTTTAAATCTGTTCTACTCTTTGCTGCTGTCAGTTGTAATTTCAGGCAAAATCGATGCGACCCTCCTGCACCCCCATTCACCTCCAGGTCTCATCATTCCCTGCTTCCTTCATCCCTTCATCACCTCAACCAGTGGGGGGATGTTCCTATACATCTACGGCCTCTATACCCCTTATTATTTAACATTGCGATGGAGTATAATCGCCAAAGACTAACATATCAACCTATCATGAACCATGTTCATTAAACTATAAACAATAAAAAGGCAGTACGCCTGCGCACACAGCAGGGTTTCCAACGCACCCGTTTCAGTTTTTTTTTTAAACGGTTTGCTACGTTTTGTCGGGGCTGAACGTGGCCCAGACAAAAGGAATGATGGTGCGCTACATGAACATTCAGTTCAGCCTCTCAGTCCAGCCAGCCACCCCTGGAAACATTACTAATTTTCCTGACCAAAAAACCTCTGTGAATGGTTCCCCTGCTGTCAGCATAAATCTAGGGACTGGATGTAACTTTTTTGTTAAAAAGAAAAGGTGGCAATGACCAAGTAAAATCTGTTTATTACCTTGCATGACTTCCAAATAAAGTTCAGAACGCAAAACACTTTTTTAACTATTGCTTTAATAATATTGTTTAACTGTTAAACTGATAGTATTAATCGGTCAAAACTGTTACTGGCAGTAAACGGTTAAACATTACCTTCCCTAACCGAGTGTATTTTATTGATCAACTTTATGACAATATGATTCATTTCTATTTTATTTTAGTATAGAATAACAAATTCAGAATAAAGTCCGCTGTCTGTGAGTGAGGTGTGAGTGTGCCCTGTGATTGAGCATTAAATCAGAGCTCTGTATGTCAGCAGCGTGTCTCACCTGGCTTGAAGGTTCACTGTTGAAAGAATCCATTTTGCATTCTAACAGCTGACTGTGACACCTTGCAGGCAGGGTGGCAGTGCCTCCACCGTGTAGACGCTGGGGAAGAGTTCTGGCCTTAGGAAAGGCGTCTGGGCTTTCCTCTGTGGATGTGGATGTGGACAGGATGCAGCTGGAGTCCTCTCCCGGAGGACTGACTGCTGCATCAGTGGGGACAGAAGATCCATTGTAGCTGTTGTAACAGCTCTGGAGTCCTGAGTCAGTAGTGTCCATTTTGTCTCGGTTAAAGGACGATCGGGATATGACACCAAACTTGCGTGTGCGTATGCAGTTTGCAGAGTTGTCAGAGGACTCAGAAGTAGCTCTGGCCTGCTGCTGGTCTTCACAGCTGTCACTGCTGACAGGGGTGCTGCCACTGCCATTCACGTTACCGGGAGGGGGAGGAGCCTTTCGCTTTACTCGCCGCAGCATGATCAGGTAGATACAGCCTCCATTCCAGCACTGGTCAGCCAGGTAACTGTAAAAAAGCATTGACGGGATCCAGGTTCAAATATCATAAGGAAAAATGTCATACATTTCCACCTTTGTGGGTGGAGGTAATCTCTTTATGCATTCTGTATAGCATTTCTACTAAATTACATTTTGTTTAAAAAAGAAGTGGAAAGTGGACTTGGGTGATACATGAAAGTCAGAAATGTGTAACTTAATGAGTTGTTGGCTCAACAATCTGCTCCTAGAAAGTTTCTTCATTGCGAACGTTTTGGAGCCATACAATTCCTTCTACACAAAGGACTTCAGCTGTGGGGGCAAAGCCATTGAATTGGAGCATTATGGTACGAGTTTTGTGATGTATAATATTTCAAAATTTATGAATTTAAAATAACCAAAATGCCACCAGAAGTGCCAAAAATAGGCAACATGTCACAATCATTTAGGTCAGTATTTTACAGTAGCATCCTTCGAAAGGGTCTGGCATCTCTCGGAACAGCAGCACAAACATGTCATCTCACCATGGATGCATTATACATAGGGTTGGGTATCGTTTGAGTTCTTTCCAATACCGGCGCAAAAACAATACTTTTAAAACGGTGCCGGTGCCTAAACGGTGCCTGAACCGATACTACTTATTTCACCAGTCAGTTACTCTAACAACAAACAACAAAGAGAAGAACCACTAGATGCAAGAAGGGTACTTTACAACAACAGCTTGAGTTTCTTGAGGTGCACTTGAATGCATCATGAGCATGCCAGGTGCAATTGAACGCACCATGAAGTCCCGTAGGTGTTGTTTCTCCGACAAATCTCTTGCTGCTGTTGCCTGTAATGTCCGTTTTGGAGAACCAGAGGACACAGGTCGTTTAGGAAACGGTGATTGGCCTTGCTGATGAAAGTGTGTAAGGGCGTGCACATACAGTCCTGCCGGCACATTTATAAAATATGTTCCCACGCATGGGTGCACGGTACAGACAGAAAAAGTAGTAAAGTAGCTATCGTTTGTCGATCTGGCAAGCGAATATGATAAAAGTGGTTCTTCTCTGTAGAGTTGATGTATGTCAAGATGCCGCTGGTGTGTCAGATTTTACACAGAAAACAACAGGTGTGGATGTTTTTACAAGGTTGGCTACAATGCCTGATTGGATTGGATGAACCATCCGTCCATCCCCGTCTATATCTGTCTATATTTCTTATAATACTTTTGGTATATTTTTCCTATGTCTACTTAATGTGTAATGTGTATTAAATACAGTTTACCGATTTACATTACTGTTGGCTCTATACACGCTAAAAGTATTGTTTTTTAAATGGGGTCTGGTGGAGGTTTTGAAAGGCGTTTCTATGTAGAGATCCATTCCATAATGTTGTCAGATACTTAGAATAATTATCTGAGCCTGTCAGGGGCAAAGACAGCACTTTTAGTGGCCCAAATTGACGATTCACATTTGCCCCACAGGGTTACATTGCATTGGGTTGTTAAAAGTTGTAATAGCAATGAAAAATCAATAACATTTAAAAAAAAGGGGAAAAAAAGAAATTGTCTTACCTGGCTCCACTGACGTCTACTCCCACCATCAGCTGTCCGTTCAGTGACAGCAGTTCGTCTCTCAGTTTGATCCCCCCACAGCGGGCTGCTGGGCTCTTCTTCCTCACCTCTGTCACCCAGATGCAGCCTACATCCATGATGGGGCCCTGATCCCTCCTTCTCCTCGGACCTCCCTTCTTTCTCCCAGCAGGGTCCCCGAAAATAGGGATGTTCCCGAAGCTGAGGCCAAACTCGGTGCTATCCCCCTCGTCCTTACTGAGAGAAACGGCATGAACCTCAACATCTAGCCCCTCCCTGCAGGAGGAAGGGCTGGCTGATGGAGCTGTGTCACCCTCCATGAAGTTGAACCTAATGTACTCCATCAACTTGTGAATGGCAGCCAGACACAGGGACATGTCCTCCACATTAACACTGTTAACACTGCTGCTACTGCACACACTATCCCCTTCCCCATTCTGGTAGGAGTCCTGATCCACCTGCTGGAGGAAGAAGAAGAGAAACCAATCAATGAATGAAGCTGGATGACAACATCTGAGGAAAAGCCTTTAACGCTGAAATGCTGCATGGTTATATATGACCAGAAAAACTGTTTACTAGCACACCGGCACACAACACAATCTGACAAAACAAGTTGTCACCAACAAATTATATTCGACACAGCTGAGTGAAGGGATCAGAAACCTTGTATCTCCATATTATCTTCATATTTTCTCCATAAATCAATATTTTTGGTCTCCCTTTATGTCTGAGAAAAATACCTCATTAAAATGTTTTTCAAATGATTTTTATTTTCTGAAAAGCAATGGTTTTGGACATACAAGGTTTTTGCCTGACAGCATTGATATGCTTTAACTTAAAGGATAAGGCTGATGATATTCTATATTTCTCTTATCATCAACAAATCCTAAGAAAAGACCAAAACCAGTGTTCATCTCACGATACTTCCTGATTTCCCTACTATGTGGTTCTCAGCCCCAAGCCTGTTGGTTCCTACAGATGTACATCTTTAGAAACAGCTCACAATATACATATACAATTGAACAATGATTATATTTACATTTACACAAATGTCTTAGAGCCCAGTTACACCAAGTTCACCAAGAAAGGGTTTCTTTCTTTCGCTTTGAGTTCATATTCTGTGAACTTTCATATGCGAATTTGCAAGCTACACCAAACCATCTAAGCAGTGTTGAGGGGGTGGAGAGCCACAGAGTCCAACGGGGCGGAAGCTATCACATTAGTAGCTTTATATAACCCTGCTCTGCTGGAGGATAAACTGCAATTTGATCTGCAATCAGTCATCAGACGGGAATGGGTTGCACAAATACATTCGCTTGAATTAACTGTGTTGACTTACTGCCCTGTCAGATCTCATTACATCACCAAGCTTCCAGCAACACTTACTTCACTAGGACACACAAATTAATTTCACTGTGCCACTTTCCCACAATCATCATGTATTCCTTCTCCACCAAAAGTACCATAAAAAGTATAGATACAGTGGCCTTTGGGATCCATAACTGCTGGGCATCCAAGCTAACTACAGCTTGAGCCCCTTCAAGCCTACAGTGCTTGTCTACAGGAGTGTCTGATACCTAAAAACAGATTTTAGTGGAGTATTGTTGTAGAGAATTAATTTTGCCCATTTTTAAGGTCACGGTAGTACATATTGATGACGTTTCATTTACAGGGTTTTCCAGTGCCTGGAGGTTCTGCCAGATGTCCCTCACTTTCGGCCGTCACCTTCTGCTCTGTTTGTGTTGGCATTTTAAACTCCTCTAGAACCAACAATCAAATTATATTCATCTTTTTATTGAGTAAAAGCCATTTTATTTCCAGAGCTTGCCTCCCTATGTGCACATGTTCCACCAAAACAAGTTCCTTCCCGAAGCTATTTAGCAGAGGCACCGTGGCTCCGTCCGGCGTTTAGCTCCGCCCAAGATGGTTGTGATTGGTTTAAAGAAATGCCAATAAACCAGAGCACGTTTTTCTTCCATCCCAGAATGCTGTGTGGACTAGCCAGACCTTCTTCCACAGGACTGTGGAAGAAGGTCTGGCAATGTGAGACTAGGTTTACAGTATTTCAACACTCAAAACTACTGACTAGAGGATAAGCATACTTTTATGAAGTAAAGCAAATGTTTTTTCCAACGCAGTAGAGTGTAGAAACTGTCCTTCAGACAACCACACAGCCATTACCACTGATACATCGGCTGACACCTGTTTCCGACAGCATTTGTCCGCAGGTCCGTTTTCCATAAATAGAACTCATGGACAATGACACTTCCTGTTTACACTACTGAGCTATATATAGGGGCGGGTTTAGTGATGTGGGGGCCCTAAGTACACTTAGATATGGGGCCTTCATCTGGCCTTATTTCACCCTTTCTTTAACAGAATGGTGGTAGTGGCAGTGGAAGAAACATCTCTTTTAATTTAGTAAAACTATTGATACCGCACTGTTAAAATAATTGGTTAAAAGTCATGCATTTCAAAACTTTACTTAAAAGTACATTAGTATTATCAACCACGAACCCTACATGCTTAATATATAATATGTATTTATTGATGGTATGTTGTGCAGGTAAATCAGACTCTGCACAGTAACCAGTAACATGCAGTCAGATACATGTGGTACAATGTTTTCCTCTAGCACAGAAGGGACTGAATCCCTCCCAGTAGAAGTGTACATATAGTAATATGCACCTGTAATTAAGCATATTACTTGAATGTACCTTAAATTACTTTCCACCACTGTTGCTGCTGACTGTCAAGGCTGGTATAGTCTATATCGGCAACATTTTATTTCCGGGATCGTTCAGGTGCCACCGGAAATTCCGTCGGATGTCCCTCTTTTTCGGCTGGATGTCCGTTACCTTCCTCTGTCTGTGTTGGCGTTCTAACCTCTGGTGGATTTGTGAGGGCTATGGTTAACTGCTCCTCAGATCTCTGCAGGGTAAATCCAGACAGCTAGCTAGACTATCTGTCCAATCTGAGTTTTCTGTTGCACGACTAAAACTACTTTTGAATGTTTGTGATTGGTTTAAAGAAATGCCAATAAACCAGAGCACGTTTTTCTCCCATCCAGGAATGCTGTGTGGACTAGCCAGACCCTCCTCCACAGCGCTGTGAAGGAAGGTCTGGCAATGCGAGACTAAGGCCGGTATATACTGAGTTTTTCCTTCTTCATGATATGAACTGGAACAGCCATTGAAAAGTAACTGATTGGGGTTCTTATACTTTACTTGAAAATTTTACTTTTACAGTACTTTATATTTCTACTTATACTACATGTACAGAATAAGATTTTAGATACAAAATTAATCATTATAGATTTAACTAGGACCAGTGTGATGGTGCACCTTCTCTACCTCTCTTTCTCTCTCATTTTCTAAAGGCTATGAGTTGACTCCAGCAATATATGTTGCAGTAATGTTGTATTTGATATTCCATATTTATGTAAAGACATGGGGGGGGGGGTGAAGGGCATGAAGTACCTTGTAGCCAGAATTATCTTGATTCAGGTTGTGGTCCTGCTGTGATCTTGTGGTCTGAGCCCCGTGCCAGTTCTCCAGCAGTGGGAGGATGCTGAGGGCGTTGTCCTGAGTGATGGGCATCCTGGCATCCTGGGCCTGTTGGGGGTCCCTCACCAACAGCCACTCTGATGCTTCCAACAGTTAGTGCAGGCACAGAAACCAGTGTGGGCTGACAGCCCAAAATCCATCTCTGAGAGAGGGGGGCTGCAGAAAAACTGATCAAACTCTAGTCAGAGATTTCTAGACGAGCCAGGGTGGAAAGTATTGGATTACTGGCAGGATATGTCTGCTGTGGTGTCTGCAGCATCAGGCCATGTCCTAAAGAGAAAACAATAACATGTCACATTGTAGATAAAATGTAAATTCAGTCAGGAACACTCTCGTCATATTTAACCATTGATTGCAACACATGGAAATAGTTATGCTTGGAGCTGATGGCTCCACTCTTGATAAAGCTGCCTGGACCAGCCAAGTAGCATGCTAAGCTGAAACAGGGAGCGCTATGCAGAAACCCCCCTGTATACAAGAGTGAGCCAAAAGAAAGACATTGAAAACCATTTTAAACTTTGATTCATGTTAGGACTCCGAACTAGGAAGGTGGAGGCTGTGGAGATGGAGGCAAAGCGTTGCCAGCGGCAGCAGCAGTGAGTGAAGCAGCGTCAGTGTAGCAGGGATCAGTGAGGAGGGAGTCACATTTAAAAGGACCGCCTTGATGTGAGAATGGCTGTGATTGGTGTGTGTCTGATAGGAATGATAACTCAATCAGCAGGCAAATGACTTCCGTGCCGTGTATGAACTAACGCTAAGTTTAATTTGAAAGATTAAAAGATTCATGAAACCTTACCAATTCACATTTCAAAAGATTTGACCACATTTTAAATTATTTCATTTATAGATGGCACTATGGGGATAGATAGAATCATGTACTATTACGCACAGAGAACATGTTGACAGCAGGATCTTCAACATGTCCAAAAAAGTGAATTCAACTGAAATAAAAGAGGCATTATCTGCTCTTGGGAGTATATTTGAGCTGCTTAAGGGTTTAAAGGGCTCCGTTTAGTGCGTAAGGTGTGCCCTGTGCAGTTCGCCAGGGGCGCGCCAAACGCACTTTTGATAATTTCATGGCCAGGCTTGCCAGTAAAGGGAGCGGTGTTTTAATCCCAAACTTACCAAACCTTACCATACTTAACTGTCAAGTCTCTGTTTCACAGTCACCTTTTGGTGGCTAAACTTAACTGTCACGTAGGCACAGAATTTCGTTAGATATCATATGAATTTTTCTTCATAAGTTTTCGTACAATATCACACAAACCCATTCATGACAATACGTTGATTTATTGGGCAGTTTGGGGTTACTGTTATCCTGCATAATTAGAATGATAAGGAATGATGCAGTCAGCAATAGGTTCACTACATAAAGTTTTTTATGAAGGGTTTATAATGTATTTCCTCATTCAAACACAGATAATACTAAGACATCAATTAGTATGGCACCTTTGAAACTGATGTTGCGGAAACAAGAAATCAAGTCCGAATTAAGTATAGTCAAACCTTGTTTTGGCTCCTCATAATAACAGCATAGAATAAAAAAAACAACAGAAAAACTAGATTTTGTAGAATAAATCCCATACTATAATGTAAAGCCAAATAATGATTCACAATAACAAATGTCAGCCACAATTTTCCAGTATGTTTATTTACACACAGCATATCTTACAATTTACATCTTGTAGAACTTTTAGTGTTAAAAGCAACAAATTGGATGCCCATGACAAAACCTTTCTCTTTGGTTGAGTGCCAGTGAACACCTCTTGCTGCTTATTTTTCTTGGTTTAGCTGGCTTTCTGAAAACATTTTAACACTGAGTATCCTAGATGGATGTTAACTTTATCTGAGGAAGGTTGAGCCATGACACAACTTTTTAATCATTATTTTTTAAACTGTTTGTCTCCCCAAAACTAAAAAATGGCTAGTCTCACCCATAGATAGTATAAAACAAAGTCTCACCCCATTTCCTCTACTGAAATAAATGAAAACCAACAACTGCCTGGATGATAAAAACCTATCTATAAATATATGCGTCACTTCTATAACTTCTAAAGTTATGCTTTTGTAAATGGCTGACAGTGATGTTAAGTTTGTTGTAAATGGTCTGAAACACACTAAACCAGCAGAGTCCTTCAGAGGCCCCATTCACAACGCAGGGCTCTTATGTGAAGTGAGGAATCTGGGTTGACCCTCCATCTACACGCTTAACTACAGACAGAGAGCTGAGTGCAGCCACATCTGTGGCAGATATAGACAAAAACGCAGGCTACCATGAGACCACACTTTAATGACTATGCAGAGCTCGGGCTTCAAATAAACTGTTGGGCTTTGTGGTACCATCTGCCTCTACTATTCCTGTACACTCCAACTGAAGGCAAACAGGGCCTGCCCTTTTCTGGCCTGAGCTGAACCACGGACTGGAATAGGAGGTGTACGTTTACAAGGAAGTAGTGGAGCTGACAGTATCGTAGAACCTCAAGGAGATGAAGCTTTCAAAATGTGATATCAGGAGGCAAAGAAATGTCTGGCAAAGCAAGACTACATCCAAGACTTCACCCCAGAGACCGGGGTTCGTGTCCCGCATGTCACTTTTCCTAAACCCAACTGTCCCGTTCTTCTTTTCCTGTTCTTGTACCGCGTCACGGAAACGTACCTTTTATAAGACCACCCACGATTTTTTCCTTAACCTAACTGCGTCAAAAGTGGCGCCAATAGTCCCGACCAAGTGCGTTTAGATAAAGCGCGTTTGATGCTAAAGGAGACTTGTAGCGTCAATAACAACGCCAAAGGCTCCTGACCAAGTGTCGCTTTTTGGCGCGATGGGAGTGAGAATGTGTTGACACAACATGGCTGTTATACTATCCAACTTTTAAACCCTAAACTGGGATGCCACAACCCGCCAGCAAACTCCGCCGGATGACTTGCTTCAAGAGGGTTGAAAAATCGTCAACCTACCCTCTTTTAGCATTTAGCTTAGCCTGTCATTGCAACCATGGACAACATCACCAGAGAGTGCGCCTATGATGTAAGTAGAACTGATTTATTATTTATTTGACTAATTATCAACCTACACACTTGTGTGTTGTGCTTATGAGGCAGAAATGTGCAGACATGAATAATGTTTTCAATGTGCGCTGTGACCAATTATGTTTACATCTGTGTCAATGTGCACTGTCACTAATGTCATCGCTAATAGATTTTGTCAAGTAGTCTAGCTCATCACTATCTTGGCCTTGCTATTGCAACTTCTCTTCTATAGTAAGGCAGTCTGTTTTCTCTAGTCATTTTTTAATTTAGGCGTCAACTGTGCAGTTAATTTGGCTGTTGTTGGTCATTTTGTAAAGCTGCATGCTTTCACTTCTTTCATTCAACATTACGTTATGTTACATCTGAGTGATGGGCCTGCTTTGGCCATCTTGCATTGGTCTGCCTAGTTACGCTGCTGAATGTACACTTTAAGATTTTATGTGCTGTCTTTGCATGTTTCTGTGTCTATATCTATATCTTTTTTTGATGTTGTACTGGCTGTGAAAACAAATCTCCCTCTGGGACATTGAATATAAATCCCCCTTTCTGAGCTATGGAAATCTTGATGCGGACATGTTGGTTCAGGTTTATTGGTTTTGGTAACTTCAATTCAAAACAGCGTGTGGCCGGGTTAGCTCAGTTGGTAGAGCAGGCGCACATATATAGAGGTTTACTAGTCAACGCAGCGGTTGCGGGTTCGTTTGCTGCATGTCATTCCCCCTCTCTCTCCCCTTTCATGTCTTCATCTGTCCTGTGGAATTAAAGGCCTAAAATGCCCCAAAAAATTATCTTAAAAAAACCCCCCAGCATTTTACCTTCATATGATCATGTCATTTTATCTAGTGTCGGCTACTGATCATTTACCTGGGTGGGGCTACAGGCACTGAGGGCTTCTGCTTACACACTAAAGATGGACTAAAGATGTAAATTAGCCACCGAATATAATCTAGCATATTTGCATACATGTTCAAATAATACTGTCCCTATTTTAAATAAATAAATCTCAAATCTCATTAGAAATGTTATCTACTGTAGTTTGGTGCACTAAACTTTGACTCCAACTACAGAGGACTGTTACATTTACTCAACAATTGAATCAGCAAACACACTCCATTCAACAGCTCAGCTTTGCAAATCTACTTCTCTTTTCTCACCAAGCTGAAGGATCCTCTACAATACAAAGCAAACGTTGGACTTGGAAATAAATACATTTAAACATTTAAATTCAACATAAATGCCAAATATACAATCATTCTTGTTTCTGTCGAAGCACAATAAAACTATTCTTTTGACTTGGTTGTCGTTTTCTGCTATTCTGCTTAATACTTAAAGGCCTACTGCTTCTGTGATATTAACAACGATGCAAATATTCAGCTGAAAAACCCAGGGTTGTTCATTCAAGAACCTCTAAATCTTTTTGACCACTGTTTCAGGAGTATATGTTCTCACCATTAACTCTCATTCAGGCAGTATATTTCCTTTGAATCAGGATTTGGCATCTAAATCTTTCCTGATGAAAAGACAATGCTTGCATGGGTTCATAGGAAATGTGACATGATAATCTCTACACAAAGTCACATAGTATAATTCCTTCATATGAAGATACTGCAAGCACACTGAACATCTTGCCAGATGTTCCTTTGGCTGCATTCAGCATGCCTGCTAATCTCTCCGAGTCCAGATGTGAAAGTCATGCAAGCTTGCAAAGAAAGCAACCTACCGAATTACCTCCTTAGTATGGGTATTGAAAAAATGCCTCGTCATTCAATACCAAATTTCAATACCTAAGGAGTAAATCTCATCAGCGTCAGTGAGACAATCAGCATGCAGCATGCTTCTACCATGATCTAATAATGTCTGATTGGCTGTCTAACGTTACACGTCGCAGAGACACACAGGAAAAACTCTACGTTAGACAGAGACGGGTCTCATATAGTAACTGGAAAATAAATAGTAACATTTATGCCGTAATGTTTAATGTTGTAATTTCTATTTGTCAAAAGGGATTTTTTTAAAATTGGTAGCAAAAAAAAGAATCATTCAGGAACCTCTATTGTAGTCAGGGTATTGGCATTGGTACTGGTATCACCATTTTTGAGCGATACCCAGCCCTTAATGCTACTCATAATTTCCACTCCTACTTACTGCAAATTCACTTATAGTCTCTAATTTAAATCCATTGGTATCACGGTTCAACAGCATTGCATCTTGAACTGATGTCCATTTCAATATAGTCAGTTGAGCGACTGATGAGCTCATGCAACATGTTTCTCATTAGAATTTCATAGGGTTATGGTTTCCTCTAGTCCTCTCGACTAGCACTCCATTTAGATTAGTTTCATTACTACAGTCAGGTTGTGATTTGTGGGATGTGTTTTGATCATGCACAAAAAAACATGCAAGAATGTAATCCCCCATCCATGGATAGTGCCACTCAGACTTCAATATTCAATGGAAAATATCAAAATGAAATAGCACAATGTGGTGTCAACATTCATTTACTTCCCTGCGAGACAAAATACTTTCACCCAGGAAGCACGTTTTTGTTCCTCGGGAGTGTTTTAATCCAAACCCAGATCTTTTATTTCTAAACTTATCTAGTCGTTTTGGTGCCTAAACTGTCATAGCCACATGACGCTCACTTTTTCTCTGCAAAATTCAACTACCACGGCCCCTAAAAGGAGCGTCACCTGGCGGTGCCTGTAGCCGGCTCACAGTCACCTGTTGGCGGCTAAACACAACTACAACAGCCGCTGATACGACCGAGCTCTGTAGCCGGCGTCACGGAGCTCTGTAGCGGCTTAACACCATAAACACATCTAGCAACTGCCGCACGGATATTAATGTTCTTTCACAGAATAGACTGTTCACGTTACAGCGTGTTACTTAGTTTTAAATACTTCTATTTTAGGTGTATAATATATGGTCTATTGTTGAAGTAGCATTGATTACTTTTAAGGGGGATGCATTTTGTCCCCAACAGGGATAAAAAAGGAGGTTTGTGAGGGCCAGTCTGTGTCATGCTTGCTCAGCATCACATGAGCACAGCCACACCAAAAAGTCCAAGTGATATTGCAACCAGGACACATTTGGGACATACTGAAATTTGAGTGCACTGAATGAGACGCATTCTTTCGAAGAATTGTAAACACAAGAGGCAAACGTGAGCTTTGCTCATCCTGTTTGTAACCACCAGTAAGTGGTCTGTGGAAACAGCCTCTGGTCTGTCTCCTGTGATAATGGCAGCTAAATTACACTGAAAGTAATTATATTTCTCCCTACAAACGGGAAGATCAACAACACAGTCAGTCATATAGAAGACATAACTTAATGATGAGCAGTAATCTGTAGGGGTAAGGGAACAGCGGGAGTGAGAGCCTGTGAAGACAAGCCAATCGTTCTCTTTCTCTCACTCATAGTCCATTCACATGAGTCGTTCTTGTGTTTTTGTTAACTAAACGATAGTTGATAGCTAGCTAACAAAACTGTTATTGTTGTAACTAAACTGCTAAATTGCACAAGGTTTAGGGCTTTTGGCAGTAACCGAAACGGTGCATTTTCTGGACTCAAGTAGAGTGGACCCTGGTTTACATAAGGCCTGGGACAACCAAGACTGAGGCAATCAGATGTGAGATCTGGCCAAGAGAGGTCTATATTTGTGGCTAAGTGTGAATGAAAGTCTTAAATCACATCTGGAATTCTGTCAAGATACGACACACTTGAAATCAAAATGTGTAAATGAGGCCTTTTCATAAAGGCTTTAAATTGTAATCTTTACACAGACAGACAGACAGACAGAGAGACAGACAGAAGTACAATCAGTTCAACTGTTGACAGACATCAGCTAAATAACAACAGTATTAACATGACATTTCCAGTAATGACCTAAATCCCTCGAAATGGAGCACTGCCCCCTCTGCACGTAATCTCCAGCCCATTGCTCAACATTTCCAGCAGAATTAAAGACCTACAGGCTACAGTGATACAGGTTTACAGCAGCAGGTCTCTTCTCATCGCTGATAGTGTTATTCATCTATCCAGGGTGCGATTTTCAGGGGGGATGTGTGGGATTTCCCCCTTTCTGGTCTACATATCCCTGTCTCTGCTGAATCATTTTTATCCACGGGGGGGACAAAATGTATCCCCCCCCCTCAAAGTGATCAATGCTACTTCACCAATACACCATTATATACCTACAATAGAAGAATTTTAAACAAAGTAAAGCACTGTAATGTGAGCAGTCTATAGTGCCATAGAACGATAAAATGCGAGCAGCAGTTGCTGGTTGTAATTAGCTGCTACAGAGTGCCGGAACGCCGGCTACCAGCGGCAGGTGTTTGGCTGCCAACAGGTGACTGTGAGCCGGCTAGAGGCACCGTTAGATGACGCTCCTTTGAGTGAGTGAGCGGCATGCGGCGATGACAGTGGCTAAACAGAGCAGCACTAGAGTTTTATCTAATCACAATAACATTCACCACCAGAACTCCCTAAATTCCTTACACCATGCTGCACCTCTATATATTCACTAATGGAAAGCCATCTATGGAGTCTCACTGTGTGTTTCCCAGGGTGTGCACACTCAGTGTTTTACTGTTCGGTAAACAAATTCCTCTACTTTACAGTTTGACAACAAGGATTAGTTCCCTACTTATTGTTTTAGGCTGACCTAAATGTCTCATCCCACCCCTCCCCCTACCCTGCTCTTCTCCAAGGGGCCATATGGCCAAGGATTACAAAAAGCCCATTTTCAGTATATCCGAAATGTCACATTGTTCCAGAATAAAGGAAACAACATGAACGTGGTTCACTGTAGTCCAGACGCTTCAATCAGCTGGTGAAACTGACTTTCAAAACATGTTTTGAACCATCATAAACCCACCATAACAGGACTGTCTCCTTTATAAAAAATAAATAAATCATAATTTCCTTCAAAGATTGTTTTTCCTGTAATTATTGCAATGAATGACTGATTTAGCGACTCTTCTTTCCGGAGCTGTTTTGTGTCATTTTCCAATAAATTGACCTTATTTTAGTTTTACCATGCAAGTAAAAGAACAAACACTTATTAAGTAAATGTGAGCAGTAGGTGAGCACTTCTGTAATATTCAGTAGTCGGGGGTTGTTGGGGGCAACAGCTCCTGGTAGGGTCTACGAAGGAAATGTGTCAGTCAAAGAAGCAAAAACCCGGGTGTGGGTGGTCCACATGGAGCCTATGGAGAAGGACTTTCAGTTGACCTCAAGGAGGTTTTGGCAAACCGTTTCACGATTCAGAAGGAGAAAGCAGGGTTAGGCTCATGCTGTGTTCAGCAGGGGAGGAGAACTGCTGACCCGGACTGGGGATGTTGTCACTTTGAGAAAATCCTGAACATAACCAACACATGCTCCGAGGAGAAGGCAAAGTTTGAAATATCTGGGGAGGGCTCGCCCATATTCCCAGCAGAGGTCTCTGAGGTAGTTAAGAAGCTCCTGGGCAGCAAGGCAACAAGTATGAAGGAGATTCGCCCTGAGATGCTAAAGGCTCTGGACATTGTTGGGCTGTCTTGACTGACACAACTCTTAATTGTCGTGTGGAGGTCTGGGACAGTACCTGTGGAATGGCAGATCTGGGTGGTGGTTAGAAAAAGAGGGACCAGAGGGTGTGCTCAAATCATCAGGGTATGACACTCCTCAGCCTCCCTGGGAAAAGCCTATGCTAGGGCGCTGGAAAGAAGGCTCCAACGGATTGTCAAACCTCAGCTCTAGGAGGAGCACTGGACCAGCTCTTTACCCTTGCAGTGATATTAGAGGGGTCATGGGAGTTCGCCCATCCAGTCTAAATGTGTTTTGTGGACTTGGAGAAGGCTTACGACAGAGTCTCCCAAGCAGTCTTGTGGGGAGTATCACTGATCAGGATGCCTTATGCCCAGGATGCTTTCCTTTGGAATTATTTTTCAGGTGGGTCCAACCAGTAGGAGACCCTGGGGTAGACCCTGCTAGAGATACATAGATCTCATCTGTCTTGGTAATGCCTCACGATCCCCCAGAAGGAGCTGGAAAACATTGCTGGGGAGAGGGATGTCTGGACTACCTTGCTTAGCCTGCTGCCACCGTGACCCAGCCCTGGATAAGCTGCGGAAAACAGATGGATGGACAGTCTGTCCAGGTGATAGCCAGGAAATTACATGTAAATGAAGGTAGTGTTTCATTTGAGGCCATAACACTTCATAAATCAACTTCTTGCAATGCATTAGGTTCATTAATGGCTTATTAGTGCTACCAAACACTGGTCTATCCATTCTATTGGTTTGTCCCCCAGTTTTTCCATCCAGAATCTGGGCAAAACCAACAATAGTTGGCCCTGTAACACATTTTTTATGATATCATACAGTTGTTGTTTATCTTAACTTCTTAACTAAAGACTAAATTGGTATTGAAAGACTCTCTAGCTGCCTTATCAAATGTTAGAAACCCTTTACTAACACAAAGACTTTGCACTATATTCTGTCCAAAATGTAAAGTACTCAGGCTTTGATTGGGTTATTTTGCAATAAAATGTGGTAATTCCCAAAACTTGCCATTAAGTAAAAATAATTGACTGCTTAAAGGGTTAGGGGTTAGGGTTAGGTGCTTGTGAATAGGCTAGGTTACCAATAGATGAAATAAAAATGGCTAATTTGAATTCACACGTCCAAGGGCTATAGACCCAACTAGTAACTGGAAGTAATTTTGATTAGATGAGAAGAGAGAAGACTATAAACAAATATTAGGAAGTACCTTAGTCAGGCCTTACAATACTGCCCTAACTATTGGGACCATATCAATGCCAACCACCTGATGATGGTTGATGGTTGGTTCATTCTATGAACCTCTACAAAGAGCCATCTGTGGTGCACCACCACAGTTTTACCACACCAGGCACACAATCATAACTGTGGAACTGATCCAAAATGGACCTGTGGAATACCTACACAAATCTAACATGCTCGATACAAACTAGACCCAATGACAGTCAGACTTAATCCGAATATACCCATGGTAGTGATCCAAATTTAGTGGACCTGAACAGACCAAAACAGAAAGGAAACAGCAGCACAGCATGATGCTCCATCAATCACCAAGCAGCTGTGATCCAACAATACATGCAATTTGTCCAGCCCTTCACAGTTCACACGCTCTGTCTGCCTCAAAAAAACACACTTTCCTCTACCTCTAAAATAGACACTACCATCACTACTGAGGCGCATCAGGATCTGTCTGAATCAGCTCAGCAGGTGACAGTGATTGATCAATGACATTTTACATACACTTTATGGGATTATTAAAAGGCAGCACATCGCAATGTCAGGGACTAATAAGAAAAGAAGGTAACAGTTCAAATCAATTAAAATCAAATGACTGAGAAAAAACTAACACACAAGCAGACAAGAGCAATCAGCCCTGCAGGTCATACAGGCTGGAGTAAGTCAGATGCAGCAAGATGAAGTTAGTTTGAATTAGTTTGTTTAAATTCATTAATCAGCAATTCCTTTATTCTGTTTAACAAGTTGTCAACTGTGTTAAAAACCATGTACAATAGGTTTGTCTGGGGGTGAAACTGATTCAGGGCTCTGAGGCTGGACAGGGGAACTGGAACATGCCAGGGATTAGAGATATTTATTGTTTCAGGCTGTGGTGAGCTGCTGTCAGCAGTTTATGTGAGCGGTGTGCAGATACAGCAGAGCAGGCTGATTCTGTCTTGGACTGGGGTGGACCTCGCTTTATTTATGTAAATATGACCACATCAGTTTTTCTGTAGTGTGCATCTTGCACACACCAACTGTGTGTGTGTTCATCACAATGTCAGTCTTGACATCACGATGGTTGTGGCCATCGCCAACCAACCCTATGTGAATACATTTGTTTTCTTTGAATTTATGTTGTTGTTAATTGATGTGGATGTTTAAATAAACGTTCAATCAAAAATGACTTAAGTGTGTGTGTGTGTGTGTGTGTGTGTGTGGGTGTGTGTCTGAGGCTACATGTGTGTGCGAAGTGTTGTTCCACAAGCAGCTGTTCAACTATTAACGCCCCCACCCAGACACACACACACACTATACGCTAGAACCCTCGAAATATTCTCCTTTGCCCCCAGAGGCTAAATTGTTGTCAGACTGGTAGCCAATGGGTTCCGACATCGGTGTCAGCCACACAGTATCATTTCAAAAGTAGCATCCCCAGGTGTTTTCATTGTTTTCCTCCAGTCCTTCTTGTTTTGCTCCCTACTCTGTTCATCAGGTGTTCATCAGCTTGGGAGTTGAAACAAGTTGAATCATCTGTCTAGTCCACACAAAATTCCGGGATAGGAGGAAAACGTGCTCTGGTTTATTGGCATTTCTTTTAACCAATAACTATCGTCTTTGGCGGTGCTAAGCGCAGAACCAGCAGCAGTGGCTCTGCAAAACAGCCTCAGGAAGGAACTTGTTTTGGTGGAACGTGTACTTGCAAGCTCTGGAATTAAAATGGCTGTTGAGTGTGTGATGAGAATTTTACTCAAAAAGAAGACAAATATAATTTGATTGTCAGTTCTAGCTCGGAGGATGTTTCCCGAATCGACCGGGAGTTTAGAACGGCAACACAAAGAAAGTGGAAGGTGACGGACATCCGGCCGAAAATGAGGGACATCCAGCAGAACCTGCGGCGGCACTGGAACTATCCCGTAAATGAACGTCACGCTTTGGACTACAGAATCTGTAACCTCTATTGAGGCCAGGGGTTCCCCCAGAAAAGTTGTTCAGCCCGGTGGCAAGTGTCTTTTTTCAACAAGGGCCCGCCTGGGGCCAGTCCCACACTGATGGCAGCACTAATGTAGAGCCACATAGTTTCTAAGATACCAAATAATGGACGGAATCGCGAAATTGAGAATTTAAATAAAGCTATAAGACTCCATAGAGCCCTACATTAAGTCAGTGCTAAACGCTAACTGGAGATTTGAAAATATGACTACATCTAAGTTTCCAACCGAGGCGCCCACTTTAACTATAGTTTAAAACATCTTAAAAATAAATTTTTCCCCCATTGGCTTTGGCCTGGTGGGGGGCAACTTAGGCCCAGTGGGCCACCGGGCTTGCAATACCCTGGGGGAAACCCTGGAGACCAGAGTTGGAAATGCAGGATCCTCTTTAGTGTTAACACAACAGAATGCTCCATACTAACTAATATGATTCATTGTTTATGAATTAATGAAGAATACTTTAAGGAATATGCTAATATCTGCTGGGAAAAGGATTGGGGCCTGTACTCATGTTGATGTAAAACATATAATCTGCTCAGACATGATTACCCTTAAATCACTGTGTACTTGTAAGAACTTGCGTTCTGACAGTAAGCTAGCATCAACCAGTGTCCCTCCCTCTAAGCCCTACTGTCCCTATCTGAAAAAGAGTACTGCACACGCCTCAGATTTAAAGAATAGGTTCACATTTTCTCACGTCTGACTTAAAAAATACTCACATGCAATATGCATGTTGAAACAGGTTTTGTTTGCTGTATCATTCCTCTTGTTGTTCACACTGGTTGCTAATGCAATTTCAACGTTGGTAATGGGGGACAAAATCAAGAGTTGCAAAATATGTTTTCCAATGTTTATTCTGAAGCCAATATGGTGCTTCAGTTTAAGTAAAGCAAAGCAAGTGCAACTGTGACTTTGAAAGATACTCACTGGATTTGTCTAAACTCAGTTCAGTTGAACTTTAGAATGCATTTTTGCACAAAATGAGGATTGTTCTCCATGTCTTCTATTGGAAACATATTAGGAAGGGATATCCTAATGATCAGCATGGACAGGAGGGATGACTACAGCATGCAAGCAAAACCACTTTCAGTGTTTACTGTATATGGACACCTGACTGTTGGTTTTAGACAGACATGATAAAATAGGCCTACATAAAATCCTTTAAGCCACCAGCCCAAGTCATTCAGGTCCAGCCTCTCTCTCTCTCAATTCAATTGAAAGGAAACAGTATGAACATTAATTGTTATTGTTGAACGTCAAAAAGTACGGGCTTATCTGCTAATGTTAGCATTTTTTTCAATTTCAATTTTTTTACCTGCTCTTTAATATTTTAATTTGTTTTTTAATCGTTTTCTAACTGCTCTTTAATTTTTATGTAAAGCACTTTGAATTGCCCTGTTGCTGAAATGTGCTATACAAATAAAGCTGCCTTGCCTTGCCTTACCGACCGTTACCTTGAAACCATCCAGCAAATAGACGGTACCGTAGGGTGATTTAACGCCACCATTCATTTTACACAGTTTAACAACAAAACAAAATGCTGGGGGAACATTACTACGTTTTTCATGTTGGTTTTGAGCGGTATGCACCCCCACTAACCTGGAAAACGGTTTTAAAACAGTAACGTTAATACAGCGTGTCGGAGGAATACAGCGTTCTCCTGCAGCGGGGAGGCAGAGGCAGCGAGACCGTCACCGCAATCGTTCGCTAACGTTAGCTTCTTGTTTCATCTGGGGTCTGATAAACAGTAAATTCATCAAATTCAGTGTCCACAATGCTATTTTCCAACTTTAGCTGTCATATTTCACTGGATCCGCATAAGTGCGGATTTCATGTCGCGGCTTTCGTCGCTGTTTGTCACTTTGCCTAAGATTGAGTGACAAGTAGTACTCGCCCTGTTGTTTATTTGGTTGCCATGACTTTGCGAGTGATGACGTCCTGTCACTGTTCCAGTTGCTCACCCTAAAGGAGAGAGAGCGGATGACAGTTCGCTTGAGTTCAGTAGAGCAGACGGCTCTGCGGAGTCGTGTAATTACGACTTTATGACTTTTCAAAAACAGCTGAAGGAGCGGCGGTGCGCGGTGTACATAACGGAAACCCTGTTGTTCGTCTGCCCTATTTCTGATACGGTGGCGGCAGACATTTTACAGTGGCGTAATATCAACATAGAGGAAACACTGATTTAGCAGCTAAACAGATTTTTCTCTGGCGTTGGTGGAGACCAAACCAGTGGTGAACGAAGTATTCAGATCCTTTACTTCAGTAAAAGTACTAATACCACACTGTAAAAATACTCTGTTACAGTAAAAGTCCTGCATTGAAAATGTTACTTTAGTAAAAGTATGTAAGTATCATCAGGAGAGTACACTTAAAGTATTAAAAGTAAAGAAAACTCCTCCCATTGTAGAAAGTGTAAAGGATCCAACCAGTTGTGTGTTTAATGGTCTGATCATCTCAGCTGGACTTGTAGCCGTTATATTGTTGGCTAGTTTACTTTAGAATAAAATATCAGATTTTATAAACTACATGTGTTTTTTGTGAAAAATGTTATTGTGTAAAGTAACTATTAGGGCTGAACGATGAATCATTTTCAAATGGAAATCAAGATTTGAAAGAATGCGATTAGCTAATCGTGATGACTGCGATTAATCAAATGTGAATATTTAGTTGAATGTTTGGTGTAAAATTGTATTTAACATTTTTTATTCCTCTTTTCATTATTTTATTTACTGTTTATTACCAAATTATGAGGGGGATAAGTAAGACAAAAGTTGCAGAGAAACTCCCGCACGCTGTCTAACGTGCAAAAAATAAATGTAATAGTAGGCAACGTTTTGATATCATCAGGCAAAATGAATGGAGTTTTGTTACAACTTTTGAAAACAAATTCTAAAATTAAAATTTCTTAACATGAATCCAAGAAATTGTTAGCAAATATAAGTCAGCCTATTTGAGAAAAAACCCAGTGATGATAGGCTGACTGGCCTATAGGTAAGGTAGTCACTAAGATAGCCATCCACTGATATACTTCTTCCAGAGGATTCACTGTGCCACATGTTTAATATAAAAAGTTGATTTATAAAATCATACCAACAATTATTGAATAGCTTAGTATTCTATGCACTAAAATGTATGTATAAAGGTTTTAGGACGTTATTGTAGGCCCAGTTTATTATGCAACTTCATTTTATACAATATATGTAGTGGGGGGTCCCTGCTCCATCTTGCTCAGTTAATGGGGTCCTTGGCTTAAAAAACCTTGAAGACCCCTGATCTACAATGATCGAACAGTATGCACATCTTTTCTTTTCTTTATTTACTATTGGAGCCCATGATTTGCCTAAACTTAAAGCTTAAATACTGTATGTATGAATGTGCTCCAGGCTTCAGTGATTCCCTATTCACTACGTTAAGCGACATACCGTATATCCAGAAGTTCTGTTAAACTGTCTGGTTCCTGAAGGTGGTAGGCTGGGAATGATCAGTGCAGCCTGGATGGCAGCCTCTAGATGTAAAAGCTATCACATTATTTCACAGTGAAGTCATTTTGAAGCCGTAGCCAAAAGAGCTTGAGAAAAACAATGAATGGAGTTAGAGAGAGCAGAGAGTTTCCTCAGCAGGAATGCAGAGGGCCTAACAGCTATATTCACCTATTTGAATCATGACACAGACACTGAGGGAAAATCAGACTGCTGAAGTGGGCACCATACATTTGTAGGCACCAGAGAAGAGGGAGAAAAATGAAATGATTTTCTATCTTTAAATATCTAACAAATTGGTGCACAATTATTCCATTTCATTTCTACAAAAAACAATGCCAACACTGCACAGCACACACAACTTAGTTTAGCCTTTTCATTTGTTGTTGTTGTTGTTGTTGTTGTTGTTGTGTGCTATACCTCATTTTACCTTCTGTTATTTGCCTTTATCTATCTACTTACACCATAATCAGAATATCTAAATTCATGTATTAATACAAAGCAGCTTATCTTGAGTATATTACACAAGAGATGTGGCCCCTGGCTGAAGGCTGACAATACAACTATAGGGCTGCAACTAATGAGTATTTTCATTGGCGATTATTTTCTGGATGAATGGATTAGTTGTCTGGTCTCTAAAATGTCAGAAAATGATGAAAAATGTGGATCAGTTTCCCAAAATCCCAAGATGACGTCCTCAAATGTTTGTTTTGTCCACAACTCAAAGATATTCAGTTTACTGTCACAGAGGAGAGACGAAGAACATATTAACATTTAACAACCTGACATCAATTGTGGCGGAAAAAAATCAAAATTTTCTGCTAGATATTGCGATTATGATTCGATGTGTGATTTAAAAAAGAAAGTTTAGCTGAAGTTCAATATTGACTGTGTTACAGATAAAGAATACCGTGGAGCATTATAACACACAATATGTATCACAAAAGTTAAAGTTATAATAATGACAAAAAACAATTCCAATAAAAATATCAGTTCTATCCTGTAAATTAAAATGTGTGATATGACTCATTTCAACAGCAGCATCTACATATTACACCTTCTACCGTCACGTTAAATAAAGTTAATCAAAATAAATGAAACATCCACTGATAATAGGACGTTTCTGGAAACAATCTGTGAAGTGTACCATTATTCCTGCATTCATCTTGTGAAAAAACTGTAAATATAATAATAAAAAGAAGAAGAAAAAAATGTTACACCAAAAATTCAACTAAATATTCACATTAGATTAATCACATTCTTTCAAATCTCGATTTGAAAATGATTAATCCTTCAGCCCTCAAACCGATTGTCAAAATAGTTGATCATCTAATGAAAAGGCTAGTTGACGACTAATCAATGAATCGATTAATCTATGCAGCTCTTAATACAACGCAACTTATTTTAGTTCCAATATGGATTTCAAGCTATAAAGTATATGGAATATATATAGGCTATAGCCTAGTCTCCCAGACGATTTGGAGGCAGCAGTAGTTTACTAAAGCTGAATGGAACAACCCCCGGGCTTGATAGCTGCGATAGTTCGGCTCTTCTACTCATATTCTATTATCCAAATCTGTGTTCTCTGTGCAAGGCACGCACTTTTAACACACTCTGGTAGGAAGAACAGTAACTAAGCTGCACTAGCTTCACTGTTAACCCAGTATGGTCAGCCCGCATAATAAAGTATCAGTACATTTACTGAAATATGAAGCAGGGTCCACTGTACCTCCGGGCTACATGGCCGTGCACTTCAAAGGCTCCCGGTCCCGGGTCCAAACACTGACGATGAGACGTTCAGTTTGTATAAAAAAGCGTCTTAACGGTTAAATCCGAACAAGAATAAAGTAGCTGCGCTCAGCTTGAAAAAAAGAAGGGAAAAAAAGTGGCTTCAGAGTCCGAAACTCCATTCAACAGATATCCACTGTAGGAAAACCATCCGAGAAGCGGGAAAAATATGAAATGTGTTGACTAACAGTTATTAACGCACTGCGTTTCTCTTTCTCAGCAGGTATGGGTATTATATGCTTTAGGGGATTGATGAGCTTTCATTCGGCCGCCCAGTCTCGGATGCAGGCGGGAGGGCGGAGTCTAAATGTCCACATTTTGTTGAGACGGCTGTTTTGGCCTGAAAACTCCGCCTCCCAGGCACCACTTCCTGCCACAGTGGAGGCTACTGCATGCTGCTGTAGTGGACCAGAGAGGAGCCCCACTTACTCTGGTCCACCACACATGCACGCTCTGGCATCAACAACCTAACAGTGGTGACAGTTTCATGAGCATTACACATTTAACCCTCCTGTTGTCCTCGAGTCAAATTTGTCAGAAATTTTTTTAAATTTTAAAAGTTTCTTTTAACCAAATTGTCAAAGAAACTAACATGGATGGTTCCATACAACCATTACTCTTCACAGGTCAAATAAATGATTAGTTCACTAATGTTATTGAATTTGGGTGTTTTATTTAATTGTATAGCATTTGGGTAAACAAATGACAAAAGAACGTTGAAAAAAGTGACAAAAATGTTGGAAATAGTGACCAAGAAACTGGGAAAAAATTGACAAACATAAAAAAAATCGCTGAAAAAAATCAACAAAAATGTCAAATAGTGACAAAAAACTTAGCTAAACATTTACATTTGATTCATCGCGGTCTTCACCATTAGCTAATCACATTCTTTCAAATCGCATTTGGATTTGAAAATGATTCATCATTCAGCCCTAGTAGATATTTAAGACACCAAGAGCAGGGCTGGGCAATATATCGTTATTATATCGATATATGAGGCTAAATATCATCTTCAATTTTGGATATCGTAATATCCGAATATCTTTCTTTGTTTTATTTCAAACAAAAAATAACAACAAAATAAAATACACAATAAGTGCGTAGCAACAGACCAAACAGAAAAACAATATCTATGAAGTGTTACAAACAATATGTTCAATCTGTCCAAAAAGGAGTGAGCCGAAGCCAAAGCTTGTTATCCCCCCCATTCAACTGTAAATACTTCCATACATATTATAGATTTTGTATGTATCATATATTTTTATATTATATATTCATAGCAAGATAACAAAAATACATAACATATATATCATTTTAAACACCTACCAAAACATTTATTTAGATTTTGCACCAAACAACCCATTACCCCATCACCCCAGTACAGTCAGTATACTAACCCACCCTCACAATCACCTCTCTTACTCCTTATATCCTTTTATTAAAGTGATTTTATACAACGTTTTAAACTTTGTTTGTTTTAAAGTTTAGTTCTTCTCTTAGATTATACCCACACTGCCTTTCCATAAACAATTTGATGTAAATTTCCCAGAAGTAAATCATTTCTTGCTATGAACATGATTTGTGCTGTCTTAAGTTTAACCAGATCAATGAACTTCAGAATATGTGACTTGAAAATGAATTTGTCTGTTCCGTTACTGGTGATTCTGATTGCTCTCTTTTGTAATGTGGATAAAGACTGTAGGTTGGTTTTGTATGTGCTTCCCCAGATTTCCACACAATATCTCAGATATGGCAGTATGAGTTTATTATACAGCGAATAGAGTGATTTATTGTCTAGAATAGGGGTCTTCAATGTTCTTTAAACCAACTGAAAGGGAGATGGATCAGGACCCTCCAACTAAATGAAGTTGCATATTAAACTTGGCCTACAATAACGTATAGGGCGACCTAAAGCCTTTATACATACCTTTTTTTATTGTATAGAATACTAAATCATCTTTTAATGTTAAACATACATGTTGCACAGTGAATCTTTAGGATGAACTGGATCTGTGGATGGCTACCTTAGAGACAACCTCACCTATAGGCCAGTTAGCCTATCATCAGAGAGGATTTATATTTGCTAATAATATATTGGATTCAAGTTAAGAAAAATTCAAGTTAAGAAAAAGAAAAAAAGAAAAAAAGAAAAAAGGAGCAGGACGAAGCCAAAGCTTGTTATTTTTCCCACCCCTCATTCAACTTTAAATAGTTCCTGTAGGCTATATATTATACAGTATATTTTGTATATGTATGTATCATATATTTGATATTATATATTGATAGCAAGATAACAAATATACATAACATATATATAATTTCCAACACCTATCAAACATTTTTTACATTTTGCACCAAACAACCCATTACCCTAATCACCCACCCCAGTACAGTCAGTATAATAACCCACCCTCACAATTGAGGCCCCCCTGCAGTGACTTTGACGACCTCCTAGGGGTCCCGGACCCCCAGTTGAAGATCTCTGGTCTAGAATATATCTTGATTCCACTGGGAACACTGTGTTCTGACCTGTTTAACTTGGTGGTCCTTTGGCCGGGAGTGTGCGAATGACTACACTGAAGCCACAGAGTCTGGAAATATGTTTAGGAACCAGTTAAGGATATGGGGATTGCCCATCAGGTCTGGTAGTCTTACAGTAAGCTCAGTTAAGACTTTGCTTCACTACTTGCTAAGCAGGCAACTGTTGCGTGTGTATGTATGTATGTGTGTGTGTGTGTGTGTGTGTGTGTGTATAAGACTGTGAAGGTAGACCATTTGTAATTTATAGATAGATAGATAGAAAAATAGATAGCTAGATAGATAGGCAGATATAGATAGATAGATAGATAGATCAATAGACAGATGGATAGATAGAAAAATAGATAGATAAATAGATAGACAGATAGATAGAAAAATAGATAGATAGACAGATTGATAGATAGATAGATAGATAGATAGATAGATAGATAGATAGACAGACAGACAGATTGATAGATAGATAGATAGATAGATAGATAGATAGACAGACAGACAGATTGATAGATAGATAGATAGATAGATAGACAGACAGACAGACAGATAGATAGATAGATAGAAAAATAGATAGATAGATAGATAGACTTTTATTGATCCCATGATTGGGAAATTTCAGTGCTACAACAGCAAAATATCAGACACACAGCACAATATACAAGAAATAATAAATAGGATAGAATACAAGAACAAATATTCCAAAATAAAGATTAAAAAATTCAAAGGAAAGAATGTACAAATGTATATACAAGTTGGGAATAGAAATGTACAACTACTTAAATAGTATTTATTAAGATGTAAGTAAAACCTATGTATGTGCAAGTTGCACTATAGTGCAGCATTGTATCATAAGATGTCATAATATAAATGAAACACAGCTGTCAACGTTCAACATAAACTTGTATCAAACCTGAATTACACAGTTTTTTTCCACACAGAGCTCTTTGTCTAACTCTAAAAGAAACACAAGGATCATTAACTTGAATATTACACACTGTGTTGGAATATCAAAACAGATTTACATGAAGGGGTCACAAATCAAATGTATCTACTATTCAACTACATACATGAATTCATTTGGCAGATTCTTTTGTCCAAAGCAACGAAGCAAACTAGCAAGTCATTTCTTTTTATAGGCTACCTTTGAATACTTTTCCCCATGTGAAAGTACAGTACACTGAAGCACATTGCATCCACCAAAGAAAAAAATAGCTGTTCCTTCTGGAGCAGCGAAACCAGTAGCATCTGATATAAATCCAAGCTGACCTTGTGCTGATAAAGCACACAATAAAGTAAGATAAAAACGTTTACAGCGGCAATATAGCTAAAATTCCTAATCAGGGCACCATAATACTGTATGACACCTGATCTTGTAATTTTAAAACCTTTTTTCAGAATTATGAGATCCCAATCCTGTGATTATGAAATCTTTTCTGACCCGAATCTCGTTAATTATGACATACAGAAGTCACAGAACAGAAGTTTTTTTTTTCTTTGGTGAATGCAATGCACTTTTGCAAAAGTACAAGGTAATGTTTCACAAGATGCAGGTGGAGGTGGATGTCTCCTGTAGATACACAGTCCCCAGTATTGTGGATGTATCAGCTAGTTAAGTTTACATAGAAATTAGACTGGCCACAGTCAGACGGATGATGAGAAGAAGCATTTGGCAGTCCAACCGATGATATACTGACATTGGAGGGCCTAGGAAGACAAATCCAAAGGTGATAGTTTCTCACTTCAAAACACTTTAGAATGTGTTTAGCTGGTTATAGAACAGGGGTGTTGGAAAAAAAGAATCACATCAAGGGCCAGACATGTTTAGTTTATAATTGACATGCTTTTATTTCATAAAAAAAGTCAAATATCTTTGACTGTATTGTTGCATGTCTCATATAGCTTTCTCACTTAAAGTTTGGTTGACAATAAAGCCCTAAAAAAGTCAGCAAAAAAGGTCCTTAGCCATCATAGAAAAAAGCGACAAAAAACGTTGCAAAAAGGTATTCAAAACGCTGAAAAGGCGGGCCTAAATTGATTGTGAACTAAATTGATATGCGGGCCAGATCCCTATTTGCGAGGGGCTGGATTATGCCTGGGGGCCTATGCTAGGATTATACGTTGATCTAGGACCTAGACCTTCCTGTGCAGTAGCCTACCAGTCTCTATATGCAGGCCTGCTGTCAGGAATTATGGACAGGGGGACAAACATTTCCAAATTGAGCCACTCATCCAATCCACTCCAGCACCATAGACCTTGGGGGCTGGCAGTAGTTTAGTCCTTAGGGACTTGGCTTGGAAACTGGAGGGTCGCAGATTCAAGTCCCCGTATAGACCAGGTACGAAGTGTGGACTGGTAGTTGAAGAGGTGCCAGTTCACCTCCTGGGCCCTGCAAAGGTGCCCTTAAAAAAGGCAACAAACCCCCAACAGCTCAGGCGCCTTTAATGGGCAGCCCCCCTCACTCTGACATCTCTCCAGTTAGCCCATGTATAGGTCCTGTTTGTGCATGTGTATGTGTGTGTATTTCGGGGCTGTGTGTAAGGTGTAAAATGTAATTTTCCCCATGGGGATTAATAAAAAGCCAGGGTCTTCTGTACCCTTTGAACCCCCCTGATGGCAGGCCTGCCTATATGGTCTCAGAGAATCACTATGGAGCTAAAAGAGTCTCAATAAAGATATATGCACACACTACATTCACATATGCACACACAGGATTCATACATGCACACACATGATTCATAAATACACACACAGGATACACAAATGCGCACAAAATTCACAAATACACACAAAATTGAAAAAGCACAGAAGATTCACAAATGCATACAAAATTCAGAAATGCACACAAAATTCAGAAATGCAAACAACATTTACAAATGCACACAAGATTCAGAAATGTATTTCTGATGCACACACAAATATATCTTGATTTACAAACTGCTTGCGGTCTGTGAACTTCACTGCATTTGTGTGTGAATTTTGAGACTGCCCTGACTTGGCTCGACACACAAATGCCTTTTTTTAAACAGGGAATGTTCTGCAACCAATCAGATATCTCCCTTGTTTTAGCCAATCACAAGAACGCACCCCACGTAGGGGATTGTTTACTTATAAGCCAATCACATGAACGCGTTGAATGTGGTGTAGGAGTCATGAGGGGCTTTCCGACCGGAGGGATTTTTGCAGTTCTTAGAACTAAACGTTCCTAGAACAATTTTTTCGTCGTGTTGCGACAGGAAAAATTTGGGGATTTTTAAGTTCCTTTGGCCTCAGTTTTTTAGCTCCTACTTCAGAGCAGGGTCTTTTCCCTTTTCCCTTTTCCTAGGTGTACTTGACTGGTCGAAGTTATAAGTCACGCCCACTGCCAACTCGGAACTTGCAGACGGAGCAACAACCAACAACGGAACATTTTTAACAATTTTCACCATCTTATTCATCATTAAATTCACTTCTGACAACATTTTAGGCGAGAAATCAACTATGTAGACGTCAAATATGGGCCGTTTTACGAAAATTGATGGCTAATTGCAAATTTTGTCCGACTGTGTGTCGGAGTTCAGCGGCCGGTGCTGCCTGTGTTGCTGCCTCGCCGCCCGGCCTGCCTTCCTTCACAGACCCCGGCCTGCTGGGAGGTAGATGGAGCTCCGTCACGGCTGGCAGCCCACGGCACTCCATACCCGCACAAAGTCACAGTTTTTTGGGTTAATGGACTACCAAACGCCGCTGCCCTGACAGAGCTCCAGGGCCTGCAGCTCCCCTCTTCCTGCTAAATGGCCGCTGTGTGTGAGTGAGAGCGCGGTCAGCGAGCTTGTTACGCCCGCAAGCTCTTACTGCAGATTCCAGTTAATCTCATAATGGATATGTGTGTTGAGTTATTTAAACAAACGATCATGGAAATAAACGCTTCTTGTCCGCGAGTCTCATTGATAGAGCCTGCGGCTGGATGGAGCTCTATCAATGAGAGCTAGCTAGCCTCCTCTTAGACCTCTGAAACGAAACCCCTAATGTTCACAAAAAAGCATTACATTGAAATCGGACACCATAGTTAGCTTTATAAGACCTTGGGGTAGATGTTCTATAAGTGGCATGACGAAATTCAAACTGTAAATATACGAAAATTATGCCGAAAGTGTAGCAACGATCTTTCCCATAGGATTAAATGGGACACATAGCTAGCCTAGCTAGCAGCTCCTCCTAAGGAGACCCCTAATGTTCACAAAAATGCATTAAATTGAAATTGGACACCATAGTTAGCTTTATAAGACCTTGGGGTAGCTATTTTATAAGTGACGTGACGAAATTCAAACAGTAAATATACGAAAGTTATGCCGGCAGCTGGCAGCCAGCCAGCTCCGGAGCTCCGTGGAGCCCCGAGCCCCGGTCGTCCAATAACCGAGAAACGGTGACTTTCACTGGGTATGGAGTTTGCCGCTTTCTCGTCAGACTGTGTGGAGCTCCTAAAGTTGAGCAAAACATTATGTGAATTACTACGAGAATGGATGACTCCACCCACATAGCGCTGTGTGAACGCGTTCATGTGATTGGCTTATAAGTAAACAATCCCCCACGTGGGGTGCGTTCTTGTGATTGGCTAAAACAAGGGAGATATCTGATTGGTTGTAGATCATTCCCTGTTTAAAAAAAGGCATTTGTGTGTCGAGCCAAGTCAGGGGAGTCTCAAAATTCACACACAAATGCAGTGAAGTTCACAGACCGCAAGCAGTTTGTAAATCAAGATATATTTGTGTGTGCATCAGAAATACATTTCTGAATCTTGTCCTGTGCATTTCTGAATTTTGTATGCATTTGTGAATCTTCTGTGCTTTTTAAATTTTGTGTGTGTATTTGTGAATTTTGTGCGCATTTGTGTATCCTGTGTGTGTATTTATGAATCATGTGTGTGCATGTATGAATCCTGTGTGTGCATATGTGAATGTAGTGTGTGCATTTATCTTTATTGAGACTCTTTTAGCTCCATAAATCACAATCTGGTTACGGCACAATAGATGTAACCTACACTCACTCATAAGGTGCAAGGGCGCCAAGTATTGGTCTTTTTAGAGTACTACAGGACATCTCTAAAGAGACTATGTTTATTTTAAATGTAGTTTTCAAATTCCGAAAGAAATTCCAGGGGTGAGTGATGCTTGGCAAAAATCTTAGAGAGAGATTCTCAAAAAACTTTTTAGGGTAAAACAGGGAATGATAATAGCCAATGACATGATCAGCTGGCCTATAGTTGAAGTGTGAATACCAAGTTATTTGACTGTAGCCTATTGTAAAATTATAAGATGGAGTTTATTGTTGAAGTAGGAAGAAGGAAGTAGGAGAAGAAGGAATGGCTATCTATTAAGAATAAAGTGCGACTGTGCTGATGGGTAACATGCAGAATAAAAGTATTAGGCTACCGTGTAACGTTACACTTATTGTACAAACAACTACAGTCATGTGACTGTAGTTATTTATTTACGAATGTAGCTGACGTGACATCAAACCTAACTTAAAGTTACTTGGATCCTGGTTGGGGGATTCAGGTTATCTCGGCCTCTACCTGCTGGATAAGTTCGGTACCACATCACCACACGGCGCCATATTAGACAGACATTGTACTGCTGCGGAATACGGACCAAGCCAAGCCAAGGAAAGGGAACGGTACTCCAGATGACAAGGGTACACAGGCCGCAGTAGTCTATTCGCAAAACACTCGAGGTAACTGCTATATGGTTGACAACGAGTAATTGAGACAAGCATCTCGGGCAGCGTAGTCCGAGGCGTGTTGTTTTCGTTGTTGTTTAGCTAGCTAAGTTGCCGGGCAGACATGACTTCCTTGGTTCAGCGGAGCTCGGGCCTCGTGCAGAGGCGGACCGAAGCCTCGCGCAACGCCGCTGACAAAGACCGTCCGTCCGGCGAGGAGGACCATGAGCCCCGACGGGGAGACGAGCAGGACGAGGACGATACCGGAGACTCCAAAGAAACACGTCTCACCTTGATGGAAGAAGTGCTGTTGTTAGGACTGAAGGACCGAGAGGTAATAGCAGATACACCCTGGTCTCTAACGCTATAAAATTAAGGTAAATCTTAACGTTAAACGAAGCTAACGTTAGCTATATGTTCCTACCCGACGTAGTTTAGTCAACGCTAGCTATAGCTAACAACAATAATGGGCCTTAGAGTTGCCGACAGAGCTGGTCGATGGGATTTGGCAAAACACTGTTATGTCGAGAAGCGATCTTATACATTTAGTCAAAAGTGGTGGTTAGCTAGTGATTTGGACATTGTCTTATGACAGATAGTTAGTCTTTGTTGTGACGTTTGTGCCTCTTGGTACACTAACGCTAGCGAGTTAGCTTAACGGGATACACAGTAACGTTACAAGATCACTAACAGAGTTCCTTGGAATTTAAACGGATGGGTTAATGATCTGATGGTATATTTTAATGTAACTATTCCAGGAATGCTGAATGTCGCACAGTAGAACTATTAATCTACTGCTATGGGGTTATTCTGTAATGCCACTTTATCACTGATTAAACAGTAACGTTACAGTCGGTGCTAATTAAAAAGTATTGGCATCCCCTTGTACTATTTCCGGTCTTGTTTTTTACCACGTCGTATCCCAGTGGAGTTAACCAGAATGTGTTGACACTGATAAACAGAAAAAAATGTTTAAAGCCCAAGTGAAAACCAACGTTTATAAATGTATCTAAAACACATCTTAATCATCACGAGTGCACCCAGTTCTTTATCACCTGTGTCTAACCAAGATGAGAGAAGTGAGTTTAAGATATAGGTGTCTGGAGGTTTCAACAGGTGGCTAGTCCATTTCCTTTCCAAAACTGTAAAATATAAAATAACAACTACATCACGAAGATAAATAAACACTCCAAATCTGTTAAAAGTTAACTACAAATTACCATTTGAGGAATACATTTTTTGATCCATGTAGAAATAATGTGATTTATCCATCTATATAATATTTTGACTGACACATTTTAATTAAAACCAACAGTGAGTACGTTTACATGCACACTAATATTCCACTATTATTCTGAATATGACAGGTCATGTAAACGGCGTGTTCTGTTTTGATATTCCGAAATAGGCCTTTTTCTAATATAGCATTTTCCGATTAAGGCGTGCCGGTATTGTTCGGGTTTTAGAAGCATTCAGAATATGTGTCTCAATCGCGCAATGATGGAACCCACTGCAGGCAAGACCCGCCCTATGAAGCAATCAGATTGGTTGAGGCATTGACCTCGAGTAAGGTTAGGATAGCCGATTGGTCAGAGGATAGGACCTGAACAAATCGGGTTCCGTTACCTCGCTGAGCACGGACGCCTGGCCAATCATAGCACGCAAATACTATTGAAGGGCGGATCTTGCCTAGACCTGCTGTGGGTTCCATAATAACCAAGGGGGTAAGTGTCTCCTCACAACCCGAACCTCCTATGGCGCCATTTTGATGCTAATAAGCCATCACCCCCCGTTAGCATTCCATTGGCTGCCATTCATTCTGACGTCACTTTGACAGAGAATAACTTTACATCTGAAGAGTTTAAAGACTCTATTTGTCCATTGTTTATTTCTAAAGAAACACGACAATGTATAAAAGGCTCCATTACCTTGTATCTCACGTTATGGCTCCGTAGCAGACGTTTTTATAAAAATAGGCTAACGATTGGGTCATAACCACGAGACTTACTGTCTCATAGTAGAGGAATTACCGTGTAGTACAGGAGAAGCTCTCAGGCAGTTTGGACTTCCAAACTATCATTTTAGTGATCAATAATTAGCCTGTGTCCATGTTATCTCCTTACATATACCTACGCTCTCCGTCTCTGCTAGATTGGGAATGATTGAGATTTCTCTTGGCACAGCTACCAGAAGACTTACAACTTTCAGACAGGTTGCTCACGGCACATTTACGTCGTCTCTCTCAGTTGGAGGCTACGCAGTAACGCTCGGCGCTCACCGGAAAAGTGCTTGTAATGGCGTCCACTGGTCTCCGTCCAGAGCAACGGGATCTGTTGGTCCACTCTTATATACTGTCTATGGTAATAACGCGTCTCAATCAGGGTACAACGCAGTTTGCAACAGTTTACGGCTTACGGTCCGTGTGTTGCTATGGTTGTGCACAAACCAACCAGCCAACCGTTTAAGTGAGTCCGGCTTTTGGTAGAGATGCATGCTCAACAGAAAAGAAACACAGCTACTTTTAGCCATTATGAAAGACTTGGATATCAACAGCTTTTTGGATATGAGCTGACATTTTCAAGAAGCTGGTTGAAAGAATGAAAGATGGATGCTGTGTTCGCATGTTCAAACAAATCCTCCACCGCTGGAATACTTTGAAAAAAATCCTATTTAGCACGGCAACATGTAAACGGGAATATTAGTGGACTATTCACTTTCATTAGCCATTGAAACATCATAATCGGAATATTGTCTTTTACGGAATAAGGGCAGTCATCTGTCTCCGTTTTATATTGGAGGAAAGGAACGCACAAGGCACATACAAAGGTGGTGATGTCAAACTAATGCCAGCTGTAATGTTTGGACCAGTGAGTACATATTCTGTACCATACTATACCATAATAATTTCATCTAAGGGTGCTTAAAATATTTGCAACTGACAGGAACTGTAGCCTAAAGTGTTGTTTAAGGTTATCTGTTTACTCACTGCGCTTATCAGCTTGACCAACAGGAACTCTCCTGACAGCCGGTCTGGGTCCATTTTGCTCAGGGGTTTTCCTGCATAGGGGTGTTTTTGGCACCCCCCAAAGAGGTTTTAGCCAGCCCCAAAGGAAAATGACCAGCACCAAAATGACAAGAATTGAGAATAAAAATAGCAATTCAAATCTTCTCTGAATTAGTTTAAGAGCAATTTACTAAACACCCGCTGAAGCAGAACATAAACTTGAATATGAGCACTGATCTGAGTCAGGCTGTGTCAGACTCTCCCCTTGGGTTGGGTATCCATGCCTTAATTCTGATGTGTTTCCATGATGTAGGGCTACACCTCGTTCTGGAATGACTGCATTTCATCGGGGCTGCGAGGCTGCATGCTGATAGAACTGGCTCTACGAGGACGGCTTCAGCTAGAGGCTTGTGGCATGCGGAGGAAAGGTCTGCTGGCCAGAAAGGTAGGTGTCCCTGCTTGCACTTTGACTACAAAAATGGTTCTGCTGGTGCCCTTTCTTTGCCTTGTCTTAACTGATTTGCGTGTAGCATCAACCTGCAGTTATTTGTAAAAAGGCATGACCAATTCCAAGGAAAGTTTACTCTGAGAATTTTGCATTGCAAAAAGCAATACTAGGCCTTAAGGCGTGTTTTGGTTAAACGTCTGCCCATTTAAATGAATTGTAACCTGCATGTAGCAGCACTCCTCCCTCACATTTATAGATCATTTAGCATCCCATTAAATAGGAATTTGGCAAGATTACAAACCCTCTGCATGCACAGTGCGTTCTCCCATCACATGTGCAGCCTACACTATGACCAACACATGCTCTCCGGGAGGTTTTGATTATATTACTGGAGCAAACACATTTTATATTTTTTATATTTCAGTTAACCAGCAGATAGTAACCGAAAGCAAAGTACATAGTTTATAACTTGTTAAAGGACAGTTCCGGCGCAAAACGAACCTAGGGTAATAACAGATGTGTACCCACTCTGTCGTTCTCTGGGACATGTTTTCATGCTAATCCAATGAGTTTGTAGCTTGAAACAAGCTAGCGCGGACCGCTGATTAGCTTACAACGCTAGTATTCAGGGCACAGGGAAAGTAAAAACAAATCACTATTTATACCACTAAAAAGGCTCAAAATATCACCACACTTCAACGGTAGCATAATGAGGGTCCCTACATGTTAACCGAAGCATTGAGAACTTTGTAAGTGTACAGACAGTTTATTAAAAAGATAGATTATAAAGACACTCGTGTTCATGTTTCCATGCCGCCACCATCTTGAAAACCAGCCATGACTTACAGCTGGCGATGCAAACTAAAATCAAAAGCAATTTGCTCAATATATCTGAAATAATCACACCACTGTAAAACATAACTTGTCTAGTGTACTTACTCAGTGGATAACTAATAAAAAAGTTTCAAGTCCAGCCCTGTTTATCAGAGAGGGGAAATCTTCAGACACAGTTGGGTGTCCATAGCTTCACAATGTCTGCGGGTACACCACCAGTTTCCTGAAGTACGAGGCTATGTTGCGGCATTGACTACCGGTAGCTCTCTCTCTCTCTCGTAGCCCTTTCATGGAGCTCCCACAGCTCTTCGTTCAATAAACTGTCTGTACACTTATGTTCTCAATGCTTCAGTTAACATGAAGGGACCCTCATTATGCTACCGTTGAAGTGTGGTGATGTTTTGAGCCTTTTTAGTGGTATAAATAGCAATTTGTTTTTACTTTCCCTGAGCCCCGAATACTAGCGTTGTAAGCTAATCAGCGGTCCGCGCTAGCTTGTTTCAAGCTACAAACGCATTCGATTAGCATGAAAACATGTCCCAGAGAACGACAGAGTGGGTACACATCCGTTATTACCCTAAGTTCGTTTTGGGGGGGGAAGAGTGTCAATGAAACTGTTGTGTTCTTAAACCGCCCAACAATGCACAAGTAGACTTTATATTTCTCAATTACAGTTTTCCGTCAGATTGTTTATAGATTTCGACATTTCCGACCGCACTTGAAGGCAGCTTTATTTCACAGGGGAGAGAGAGAAGGAAAAGAGACGAGCGAGACATAGCCCGTGCTTTGTTGTTGCAGGAAACATTCAGCTATTACACAAAGTCCCGGGCAGTTCAGTGCTTGTTTGATGTTTTTAAAACGTTCTTGTGGCAGAGATGGAGGCAGTGATGTTTCCTGTATCCTGTACAGGACTCTCACACAGCCTCAAACCAGAGCTCAAAACACACTAAGTCTTTTTGTCTGTCAAGTCTGATCTCCATTTCCATGATTGGCCACAGCAGCGTGACGTGGGATTTCTCCAAAAGTTGAGTCAGTCTCAACTTTTCACGCAGGCCCGCTGCATTTTTTTGAGTGTCCCCCCTGCAGCAACCCCCCGCCGCAGCCTAAACACACTACCTCCATTCAAAATGAATGGAAAGACCTGCGTTTTTGACGGACCGTCAGGCGGCCGACGCAGGCTGTGTGAACGCAGCCTAACGTGCGCGCGTGTGTGCCACTGTGTAGGCGAACCATCATGCGGCACATGTCTGCGTCTGCTCGTCCAGATGCTCTCCACATTGTTTTTACGTCCATACGCTTAGGCGCTGCGTCAAAGCCAGATAATGGCAGGAAAACCCTGCATATGACATGGTAACTACAGCTGGAGCAAATAACCCCTATATTACAATTTTATTCCAGTTAATTCCAATGGAAAGTTTCCACCTTGAATATTCCAGGAATTTTGCAACTCTTCACACCTAAACTCTTAACTGCTCCATATTCCATCATCATCATTATGGCCTAAATAAAAGTGAATGAGGGAATTAGTTTTTGGGGCAAAGTACACTACCGGTCAAAAGTTTGGGGTCAATTAGAAATTTCCATTCCACTCCATTATATACAGAATACCAGCTGAGATCAGTTGCATTATCAGGGCAGCAGTTTTCAGATTACATTATGTGCTTACATAATTGCAAAAGGCTTCTCCAGTGTTTTCTCAGTTAGCCTTTTAAAATGATATCAGATTAGTAAACAGAATGTGCCTTTGGAACATTGGATGAATGGTTGCTGATAATGGGCAATGTAGATATTGCATTAAAGATCAGCCACTTCTTTCTACAACAGTCGAGAACCCTTTTGACATTATGTACATAATGTAATCTGAAAACTGCTGCCCTGATTAAAAAAACAATGCAACTGATCTCAGCTGGTATTCTGTCTGGAATGGAAATTTCTAAGTGACCCCAAACTTTTGACCGGTAGTGTAGTTTTCAATTTATTTTCATAACCAGTCATCTTATCAATTGACAACAAGTTAACGTCACTCAGCGATATACGCAGAGCCTTGAGGAATTAAAAGGAAAGGGACATGTTGTGTCTATTTCGGCGACTGTCCTCTGATAACTACGCCGTGTAACTGGCTGTCATCATTCTGAATGATTTTGCAGGTGATTTGTAAGTCGGACGCTCCAACAGGTGACGTGCTCCTGGATGAGGCCCTAAAACACATCAAAGACACCCAGCCGCCGGAGAGCGTGCAGAGCTGGATCGAACTGCTCAGCGGTGAGTTAAGCTGCTTCGTTGGCCCCCCGCCCCACACTGGTTGTATGTGTGGACAGAGATCTGTTGATGGTGTCGGACTTTGTGGCGATTTTCAACTTGAGGCAACAACAATAAAACCCTCTGTGGCTAAATAATACCTCACTGATGAAGGATCAAAACTCTTACATTTAATCATGACAAAGCAGACTTCAGACTTCAAAGACGTGATGATGCTGAGTGAAGAAATGATCTGCTGAGTCTTTTATTAAAATAAGATTCTTCTTCACCTGAATTTAGTGCATCTCCTAGAAGCAACATAGAAATACAATTGTACCAAAAGACAATTTACCCCAAATTAAAGTAAAAAAATCACGTTGTGCTACATTTCTGCTAACTAACAAATCTATTTAAAATAAGACTTAAAATAACTGGCCACTGGTGTGGGTTGGCTGCCATGAAAAACTCAGAGGAGCAGCTTGTCACTAAATGAGAATAGCTGGTCCACCTTAAACGTTAGCCCACCTTAAGAGAGCCGTAAAGAGGATTACGGTCGTTCTAAGCAAAATTTAGTGGAGTGGCATGTCACTAAAATTAGAATAGCTGGTCCACCTTAAAAGTCAGTCCACCTTAAGTGAGCCTGTGCCGAAAGTTGTCGCTAACTTTAGGGCTAACCCACTTCACTTTAACCAAGGGGGTAAGCCTCTCCTCAGACCGCGAACCTCCTATGGCGCCATTTTGATGCTACCAAGCCATCACCTCCTGTTAGCATCCCATTGACTGCCATTCATTTTGACGTCACTTTGACAGAGAATAATTTTACATCTGAAGAGTTTAAAGACTCTATTTGTCCATTGTTTATTTCTAAAGAAACACGACAATGTATAAAAGGCTCCATTACCTTGTACCTCACGTTATGGCTCCGTAGCAGACGTTTTTATAAAAATAGGCTAACGATTGGGTCATAACCAAGCGACTTACTGTCTCATAGAATTACCGTATAGTACAGGAGAAGCGCGCAGGCAGTTTGGACTTACATTAGCTGTTTAAGTGTAATTACTAATGTTAACTATCATTTTAGTGATCAATAATTAGCCTGTGTCTATGTTATCTCCTTACATATACCTACGCTCTCCGTCTCTGCTAGATTGGGAATGATTGAGATTTCTCTTGGCACAGCTACCAGAAGACTTCCAACTTTCAGACAGGTTGCTCACGTCACATCTACGTCTTCAAGCTCAGTTGGAGGCTGCTCAGTAACGCTCAGCCAGCACCGGGAAAGTGCTTCTAATATCCTTCGCACACACGGGATCTGTTGGTCCATTCTTATATACTGTCTGTGACTTTAACTAGCAGATGGCAAGACACACACACACACACACACACACACACACACACACTGCTATGTTCACAGCTATAACCTTACTGCTAACTTCATACTTGACGTCATACACACTATTTCTCTCTCTCTCTCTCTCTCTCTCTCTCTCTCTCTCTCTCTCTCTCGCTCATACACATACGCACGCACGCACACACACTTTCTCCCTCTCACACACACAGAGAAGGCTCTTTGCTCTGCTCCGCACAGAGCCTATGCACTAGGAGTTGTTTTTTTACTATTCAAATTATATTCGACTTTCGGAATTCGTTAACAGCCCTAGTGTGTACTCTCTATAGAAGACAACCTGTAACTCCAAGCCTTTCCCTGTAGTATGTGCAGTGTCTGAGATTTCGGTACTGCTTCTGTTCTTTTTGTTTTCACGACACCTCGTCATAGATGATAGGGCTGCACAATATATCACTTTTTTATTGTCATTGCGTTATCAACTTGCGCATTAAACATATCGCAAAAGATTTTTTGTGTTATAAAAAAAAATAATTAAATATCAGCAGAAAGCTGCACTTTTAAATGTAACTGTCACTTTTTTTTAGTGATGCCTTTTATATTCAATTCAATGTTCAATTTGTTCAATAAAAGTGTTTAGAAAATATTTCCTTTCATTTGTGGTATATTAGCAAATACTGAAATCAGCTGAACTGAGTACTCTTTAATATGTTTATTTATCGCAAGTCATATTGTCATCGTGCAGCCCTAGTAGATTAGCACGTCCCCTTTTTTGTCATTAACTGTCCTATGTTTTATCGGCTGGTGTTTAGGAGAGACGTGGAACCCCCTGAAGCTCCATTACCAGCTGCGGAACGTCCGCGAACGGCTGGCCAAAAACCTTGTGGAGAAAGGCGTCCTCACCACCGAGAAGCAGAACTTCCTGCTTTTTGACATGACCACGCATCCTCTCACCAACAACAACATCAAGCAGCGCCTCATCAAGAGGGTGCAGGAGGCCGTGCTGGACAAGTGGGTGAACGACCCCCAGCGTATGGACAAGCGTCTGCTGGCGCTCATCTTCCTGGCCCACTCCTCGGACGTCCTGGAGAACGCCTTCGCCCCGCTGCTGGATGACCAGTACGACCTGGCCATGAAGAGAGTGCGGCAGCTGCTGGAACTGGAGCCCGAGGGGGAGAGCCTGAAGGCCAACGCCAACGAGCTGCTATGGGCCGTGGTGGCCGCCTTCACCAAATAAAGCCGCCACAGCGGGGACAGCGAGCAGTCGTGGCATTCAAGTGGCATTGTGCTCTGGGGCAGGAATCCGTAGTACTGACCCCAACGTGGTGACTTGACTGAATTCCAGTTCACCCCCCCTGCCTGGACTTTTGGAATGGGCTGCCCTTTTTTCTTCTCATCCCTCTCGTTGTTTTCTTTTCCTTCCAGATAACTCCCCTCCCCCCATGTGTCGTTTGTGTTCACTTTTGCTAAAAAAAAAAAAAAAACTCATGGAACTTGGAATCAAGTAGTTGGGGATGATATGGGTGAGGCCAAATGACGACGTTGGTTCATATCCTCTTTTATTTTCTATCGGGTATATCTTTCTGTGGAACTGTTTTCTTAGAGGTATGGTATGTACGGCACAGGTTACTCAAGGTAGCATCCTGACACGCCCGAGAATAAAATAACCAATTGCGATGTACATGTACGGATCCATGTACAGGGCAGTGATGCCGTATAGGAATGAAAGGTAAACTGATGCTCATGTCAAGTCTCTTCAAGTCCAAGGATCCCATTTACCACGTGTGATTCAAGTGTATGGTGTCACAGCATTCTTTGACTTTAAAATCAAGTACTGGTAAACTAATGCTATCAGATCTGAAAGTCTGAGTCGATTGATGCCTCTTAATCCATCCATTACACATATTATATATACTTGCTTATCCTGTGCAGGGATGCCAGGGGGCTGGAGACTCTCCCAGCTCTCACTGGCCAGGGGAGGGGGGAGGCTGTACACCCTGGACACATCGCCAGTATATCACAGGCCTGACACAGAGACAGACGGCCATTCAGTTTCCAGTTCACCTGACCTGCATGTCTTTGGACTGTGCAAGGAAAGCACATGCAGGCACTTGCGGGGGGGGGGGGGGGAAAAATATCCTAGCTCCACACAACTGCCTGCTGGATTCGGATTGAAGATTTCCATGGTGCGAGGCAACAGCGTCAACCGCTGAGCCACCGTGCTGGCTTACATTCCATCCCTTCTGGCCAAAGTTGTGCGGAAGATCATTTTTTTTGTACAACAGGACAATAAGCCTGCACATGCATGGACACATACAGTACGTTCCCTGCAATATGGAGTGGGACTTATCAGTTTACTTAGACATCTACCCCGTTGAATATTTTGGGTAAAAGCCTTTCAAATGAAAAAAATATGATGTTCTCCAAAATATAAAACATGAGGAAAACATCATTAGACAGACTTGTTTAGTGCATTTGGTAAAATAGTGCTGGAATAATATACTGTAAATCCTAAAGTTAACGTAGAATGGATGGGGCTGATAGAAGTACAGTGTGTGATGATAGATGATGCTCTTAAACATATCTTCTGGCCAGTAGTGTTTTATTCGCAGTGAAACATGATTTTTGGTTTGTATCTCATCTAGATGCACTGTCAAAATGTGTGCATGTCGAATATAACCCTGGTTACATTCAGAATTCCAGTATGTAATATCTGAATGGTAATGGTTGAAAGCAAACGCATCTAGGTGCAAAATCATCTCCTTGATTAAAAACAGATGGCTCTAAAAATGTGTAATTGATAGGATTTGGTAGTATCAGCTAACAGCGGGGTAAGACACCTTTTTGCATTAGTGGCTGTTGAGGATCAAATTGAAATATTTTAGTGGCAGAAACAAACTCAGGAAAGCAGACCCAATCAATGCCAGCTGCCTTTGTTAGCTAAATTCAAATAGACATAATTTTCACTTATTAGTGAATGCCAATATAATAATCACAAATGGAATAATCCACGGGTCTTAATGCAGAAGAAATGCATTTATGATGATCTCCTCCTCAGCTTTTGGGTTTGTGTATGCTACCCGGACTTGATTTCAGAAACAAAACACCTTCAAGCCATTCACTTGAGACATTTTGTGAAAACTACGCTCATGAATGTGAAGATAAATGTGAATTTCAACTTTTCTCCAGCACATGGATAGGTCTAGTACGTTTACATGATTTCATGATATATTGTCTGTATTTAAACATACAGAAAACAAGACCTGGTTTTAGGGAACTTGGGTGTTAGATGTTAGAGCTCGGTCTACTGCAGACAACAAATCCAATCTTTGAGTCAACTAGTGGACCAGCCAGCACACAATATATCATATGGAAATCAGACAGCTTTAGAGTTGTTGGAAGGTGTATTTTTTCACTTAATGGAGCTATGCTAGCAGTTTCCCCCTGCCTCTGGACTTTAAACTAGGCTAAACATATTCCAGACCTATCGTTGTCTTGGATGCAAAGAGCTGAAATAGATCTTGATCTTCTCATGTGAGTGTGGGCTTGTGGCAAACGAGTGCATTTCCTAAACTTGTCAGTGATGCTTAAATGTGCAGACAGTTTGCTTTACGTTGCAGCAACTTGTAAAATAAATCCATTGTACTCACTTAACTTTGAAAATAATCTGATGGATTATCTAACTTTACCAAAGTCTAATCCGAATAATCAAAAGATGGGTTCACATTCCAGATGTTGTGTGTAATTGTATTTGTCACAGTATCTTTCACGATTCAGATGCTGGTCGTGCTCTAAAACATTCATCAAAGCCTTTTCACCATGAACCATACCTTGCTCTTAATTTCATATTGCCTCAATTTTATGAATTTTGTTTTCACACTTGTTTAGCTGTTCTCTGTTTTAACACAACTTTTGCTACTCCGCCTCATGGATCTGGTGAAAGACATTGCTGTATGACGGACAGCCTCCCTCTGGTATCGTATGTAGCAAAGGGCTGGGAGTGATCAGTCAGTGATCCTGGGAGAAGAAAGAGGTTTATGCATCAGAAAACACCTCAAACTGCAGAGTGAATATGAGAGATTATATATGTTATCTAAATAAAGGGACCTGTAGTCTGTGTACTTTCTTTCACCCTAGAAAATAAACCGAGAGCTTGGAAGTGCCTAATCACACAACTGATTTTAAGTTTTATTTGAAGCTTGTGAACACAACTTCTTTGTCCCATGGTAGGATTCTGGTTTAGCTCATCTGTCCGGCTTTCTTTCGTGGCAACATATTTACCAGTTGGACATTCATTTCATTGTGAAATGCAAATCAACCAGGCTTTACTCTAGTGCGAAAGAAGCCACGCTCACTCTGGCACATGATGTGATGGGTTTCCAGCCACTAGTCTTCCTTTGTTTCTTATCTTTTTTTTTTATAACCCATTGAATCCAGCGGATGTAATTTGAATTTATGAAAAATCTTTACAAATTGACCATTCATTCATATATTACAGGTATATAGCAAGATAAGTGATTGCATATGAGCCCATGTGACTGTGATGTAATAAGTTAAATGGAGTTCATGTTAAGTTGTGACAAGTCATTTTAAGTAGAGACAGTTGTGTGTGGAAGGTCTAACAGCTGATTTGTGAATTGCCTTTCTGAGAATATAGTTCCCAGTTTGTATACGGTTAGAAGATGGCTGTGTCTCAAGGGACCTTGTTATTTGTACACCCTGTGACTCTACAAATCACAACATGTAAATAGGAACATGTTGGCGTTATTTTGTCACTTATTGGGAGCAGTAGACTAGATGGAGCCGGTTACCTCCAGGATCTGTGCTAGGCTAAGCTACCGGTGGAACCGTCGGACAGAGTTACAACTCACACAGAGATGAGAAGGGTATGTATGGACTTATCTAACTCTAGGGGTTACGGTGAATAAGACAAAGTCCCAATAAGTCGGCGTGTTCCTTTTAAAGGTTAGGTAGACAACTCTAACAAAAAATATATGTGCTCTGCGACTTCCACCGCGCCTAGAGGAAAACAACCAATCAGAGCCCAAGACTGTCAATCACTGCTTGTGTGTGCACCTATGTAAACCCCTATCCAACGCGGTCATCTTAGACCCCGACCAGCAGTGGTGGAATGTAACTAAGTACATTTACTCAAGTACTAGTCTGGAATATCAAAGGATTTTAGGCTGTAAAAATAATTGTTTACCAAGTACTTGAACTTAATACAACATTTTATTGTAGTACTCAATACATACATGCTTTGTGACAAAACAGTTAGTTACAAGACCTTTGTGAATGAAATGTAAAACTTTTAAGGCCTTATTTTTCAAATATATTTAAGACATTTTAAGACCCCGCGGGTCTCCTGTTTAAGTCCTGAGCAAAGGACAGCGTTGTGTCACACACCCGGTCAGAAACACTGGTGAAATACACTCTGGTTCACGGAACAAAAACACCAAGAGCAGACTTACTTTACCACATTACCAAGGTATACAACTGCCTGATTTATTATGTTTAAATATGAAAAATACTCATTGTACCTGGAAATAACTTACAGAAGGCCCTTTAAGCAACCCAACTAAACTACTGACTTACTGTGTACTTGTACTTCAGAGGAAAACATTGTACTACTACATTTACCTGACAGAGAAATGTTGTTACATTGCAGATTCAGGTTTTACTCACAAAATATCCCAATTAAAATACAATGCATTATTATTCATTCATTTATCCAGCATCATATTAGAGTTGAAAGCTCCTCCTTGAACAGACGTTAGTAAGTTAGTAGTAAGTAAAGTAGTTAGTAAGTAAATTGAAGTACATTGTCCGTGCCCGGAGCAGTGTTGTAGTACTCGAGATCGATCTTAAGACCAATTTTTGAAGGTCTCGTCTCAGAATGGACCGCATTTTTACTGGGTCTTGTCTTGGTCTCAGATAAAGAGGATTCGCGATTTTATTTCAAGACTACACCTGCAGGGATTTCACTAAATTGCCTGTGCATTGTCTGATTTATGCCTATGTGTTAAAACTCGCCAATGCAACCAATAACTTGACTTATATCTAATTTGAAATATGTAACCGTAAACCCCCCTCTCCCTGCCCCCTTTACACGCACTCCCAAGAAAGTGAATGCAGGAGACAGGAGAGGAAGCTCTGGCTGTCTAACACAAATCTGGTCATGGTCTTGACGTGGTCTCAAACCTCAAAGGGTCGGTCTTGTCTCGGTCTGTGTTTGGGAAAAAAAAAAATCAAATATCAGGATATTTTTTACCAAATACATCAATGTTGATATTGCGGCGATGTTGTAGGGTTGACTATAGGCATGGGCCGGTTACCGGTTTCAAGGTATACTGTATGTGTAATACAACATGTGTTGTATTACACATACTTTACTTTATATACATATTAACGTGTATGTTGAAAAAGTCACGGTTTCAAAACAACTAAAATTTTCCGTCGTACCGTTCCTGAGGTATGAGCTGTTTTTTATGAGTCTACAAGGACAGAAAGTGCAGTTTAGAAATCCCTCTCCCTGCGAGTGTGCAGTGTGTTTCAAAATAAAATACATTGTGTTCAATGGAAAAAAGTTGTTTTTTTACCCAGACATTTAAAAAATAATACATTTATAGCTGTAATTGTAATACCGTGAAACCGTGATATTTTTGCTGAAGGTTATCATACCGTCAGAATCTCATACCGGCCCATGCTAGTGGTGCTTTCACAAAATATCAACACAATGAGGGTTTTGATAAATAATCATCAATAATGTTGATATGACTATGTGGGTAAAGGCAAATAATAGAACAGCTAGTAGGTCTGGTAGTTAGGGCTGGGCGATATGGAGAAAATCAGGATATTGTCGGTATTGCGACGATATTGTAGGGTTGACAATTGGTGCTTGCACAAAATATTTGTTGAAATTTTAGATAAATAATCATCAATAATGTGGTAAACACTTTCAAGTGAAATTATAGAGAAAAAGCAGAAGCTCGGTCCCCTTTTTTAGTTTGAGTCATGATCGTGGGACATACAGGAGAGATTTGTCCTCAGGCTACATCTACACGACTACGTTTTCATTTTTAAGCTGCGTTTTGAGACAAAACGACCTCCGTCCACACAGGAGTTTTAGCTCCAGTAGCAGAACTAATCTGCGTCCATATTAACACGTCTGACATCACATATCACATGACCGGCATGTGAGAGCCAGTGTAAACAGGAAGCAGATTGTCTGACGTTACTCTGCAGTTGAAAATACAGAAAATCCTTTGGAGAAAGAACAACAATGGTGAAAAGTAAGAGCAAGGATTTATTATCTTGGAGCGACGACGAGTTGGAACTGTTACTGAAAGGTCTGTAAGCTACCTAACTGATAAGACTGACCGACGTACGTCCTCATTTCCAAAGGTCTCCGTTTGTGCACGTTCATGCTACAAAGCAACCCTGGAGTTTTCAAACCAAAACGGGGGCAGCAGTGTTTCCAAATGTCTCTGTTCTAGGGGCTCGGAAACACAGCAGTAGTAGGGCGTAAACGTAGCAAAACACATTATTTTTCAAACCAAAACGTAGTAGTGTAGATGCGTGATAGCGTGTCTCGCTGAGAAGTCAAGACCATAAACCTGGGTGTTTTATTTTGAAATTTGTTTTATTTTGTAAAGTATCCGGCTGCGCTGAGGCCTTCCTGTATGTGATTACCTGCCTGGCTTGACACATTCGCTCGCAGAAGAAATAGAGGAGACGCCGAAACGATTGCTGCAGTCGCTCTGCAGCCTGCTTCGCGGCTATTAGCGGCTTTTCTGCATCCGGTGTGTTTTCTGAGTCTGAATGTAATGAAGGTGTGAATTACATTTTCCATGTCATGGAAGGAATGTGTTCAATGACACTAAAAATTAAAAGTTTGTAAACTGTCCATGCTTCAAAAAGGTGAGTCTCATCTAATATGATCCTCGCCACCAAATTAGACTAGGGATGGGGGGGTTCAAAATCGATACAGCATATATGTGTCGCAATATTTTCCGTGGCAATACCGTATCAATGCACATACGCAAAGTATGGATCTTTTATTATATAAATTGCACATGAGAATTTAACGTTTTGGTACTAGAATAATAAATAAATTGCATTTTCATCCCACTAGATGGAAAATTGAAGTGAGATGAATAAACAGTGAAATGTATGTTTTTGAGATGAAACAGATGTTGACAACGTTTTCCTTTGGGGACATCATTTGGAGTTGGAAACAACGTAATAAATTGCAATATATTGCAGAATATCGCAATATGTTTAAAATCGCAATAATATCGTATCGTTACAAAAGCATCGTGATGATATCGAAGCGTGGGACCTCTGGTGATTCCCACCCCTACTGCTTACACATATTGACCAACAGAACAATATGAATTGACTTAGTTTCCAAATATTAGTTGTTCTATATTTAGTGCTTCAAACTAAAATAAAAACTAAGGTAAGTTGGTTGATTTAAGGAACATCAAAGTACATTAAAATAACATTCATTATCCCATAGCCATAATCTGTGTAATGTAATATGTCACCTTAGCTCTACATGTACAGGGTGTGTTGACAAACCTTAAAGTGACTCATTCAATTCCCTTGACTCGGAGTTCATCTCTCACTCGGCTGAGATAATCAGGGTCTGGGTATCCATAGCTGCCAACACAACAACAGAAACTCAGTGACTTCATATGGACTAGTCGTGTGCAGTAGTTAGAGCTGTTCCAAATGTTGCTTCACAATTCATTGTCTCAGAAATAGTTGAGATTAACAGTAGTAAAATATATATATATATATATATATATATATATATATATATATATATATATATATATATATATATAATTTTTTATAAAAGTTTTGAATGAATTCCAGGATACATCTTTTGATTATATCACTGTCATGTGACCCAGATAATGTAATAATACAGGTACACAGTCTATGAAGTAAACCACGCCTCTTTATTATCTGTATAATCAAGAGGCATTGTTTATCTGCATTCCCCCCCCTTGTAATTTTTGTTGCTATGAACATGTATAGGATCAGTGCCAACAACTAGCATAGCTTTAGCTCAACAGTCCGACCAATAATTACTTTAATAAATAAATTACAATTTGGCATATCTAAACAAAATCAATAACTACCATCAACAGTCATACCTCTTAAGACCTTAGCTAATGTTAGCAATTCATTGCGGTTAAACAAAGAAACTGCAATTATGTAAAAAATAATAACTGTTACAGGCTTAGCATTAGCCCTTAGGTGTGCTTCCTGTCAAATCATATGAGAATGCTGTGCTGATCATTTAGCTCACAGAAATAAGTTTATCTTGCCATAAATACAAAGATGTACAAATAAAAGGTTTGCATGCAGTACAGGAAATACACAGAAGGCTTGTATCATGTGGATGCGCTGACAGTTTTGTTGTCATTACTTAGAATTCCTCATGGGGGAGACAGAAACTACACACTATAGCTTTAAGACTTTTTAAGACCTTTTTAATACCATTTAGAATGAAATTTAATACCAACTTCATGAACATCCTGGCAAGAGTATGTAGGATATAATGGAATATCAGAAAGGGTTTTAGGCTATTAAAATAACTGTTTACCAAGTACTTGAACTTAATACATGTTATTGTAGTACTCAATACATACATGCTTTGTGCCGAAACAATGAAGGAGTTAATTCATCTTATGAAATGATAAAACAAATGTTAGACCTTTGTGAATGAAATTTAAGACTTTCTTAAGAAATGTAAGACTTTTAAGGTCTTATTTTTCAAATATATTTAAGACATTTTAAAGACTTTTAAAACCCTGCGGGTACCCTGATATTGCACTAGTCCAAATTGCGATTAATTGTGAAGCCCTAATGTAATGAACATCAATAAAATGTCATGTTGCCCAAAAAGAGTTCTTACTGAGTCGGCCCCCCATGTGTGGAGGTTTTGTGGTGAATATCGTTCCATGTGACCATGTTGTTCCTGCCGCTGGTGGTGGAGCGACCCACAGTGAAGACCAGTCTCTGATCAAAGGCCCGCCTCAGCAGTTTCAGGATCTGTTGGCCCTCTGAGGAGTCAGGGAGATAGGCTGTACGGGATGCACCTTCATATGGCTGCCCGGGGTTAGGATGCTCCTCCTGCAGACACACAGGAGAGCTCGCTCTGCTTAACGATGGAAGTTGGTTTTCAAGTGACTAAGGGTCCACAGCTTTTTTTAGGACCAGTTGGTTTGATTTTAAAAGACAGACATAACATGAAAAAACATATCGATGTCGATATTTTGCGGCAACTATTGGTGCTTTCACAAAATATTACACAATAGGGCTGAACGATTTTTGAAAATAATCTAATTGTGATTTTTTTCCCAAATATTGCGATTCGATTATTTTTTTAAGCTCTTTGTCTTCTGTATTATTCAACAAAGACAAACAATAAATCATTTTATAGTATGAACAACACACAATTACACACTAGACAGTTACATAAGTAAAAATATAGTATATATATATATATACACACATACACACACACACACACAACAGTGTATTTTTTACAGTGCACAGAGAGGAGCTGCCTCCAGCCCCTCCCCCTCGTGAAGTTGCATGCGGCCGTGTGTACTTGTTCAGAGAGGCTATCGTTACGTTAGCTAGTTGCTGGTGTTCTTGCCGTGGGATTAACTGTACTAATAAAACTGTTGAAACACCGCGGCCACGCTGCTGTGAAAGCTCCCCGAACGTCATTTATCAGTCTGGTTGTTACCCCTCTCAGTGGCAGCTCCTCCACTCATATCTTTATAACGGAGCTAACTGCTAACCGGAGCTAACCGCTAATCAGAGCTAATCGTTGCTAACAGAGCCTTCAGTTCTGCGTGTCTGTATCCATTAACTGCATGTATGGACTCGAGCCCGAATAAAACCCTTCATTTTATTAAAATGGCTGTAAAAGTTTTAAACTACAACTCAGAGTTGATTGAATGACAGAAATCTGCTCAAGGTACGACGTAGCGTTAGCGTGCTAAGTTGATGCTTTCTCTGCGGAGTGCAGACTGATTTGCTCTCGCGAGTCATGTGACCAAATCGCAGCCTTTGCGATTAGGAAATCGCATTTTAACATATCGCGATATTATCGCAAATGCAATAATCGTTCAGCCCTATTACACAATGAGAGTTTTGATAAATAATGTGGATATAATGACTAAGTGGGTAAAGGTAAATAATAGAAAAGCTAGAACAGTCTGGTAAGTTCAGAAAATGACATCACTTTACTGTAATGTAGCCTTTAAAACCAAGAAAACACTTGTCATATCACGATATTACCATATCCAAAATGTCAGACGATATCTAGCCTCATATATTGATGTTGATATAATATCGATATATTGCCCAGCCCTACTTGATACTCTGACAGTTCAACGATGTAAGAGTCTCACTGGGATGCTTCTGGTGGTCCTGTTGTTTTGAGACCAAAGTTCCTTTGTTCAGTGATGACGACGGAGACAACTCCACTCAAACACTGTGAGAAGAGCTGAAAGCTCCTGGAAAAGCTAGTAAGTACCTTGAGTTAAGAGAAGTTTTTTGTTTTTGTTTTGTCAAATACTGTTTTCAAGGTGAAAAGTGAAAATTTAAATTAGAAGAGTTTTTCGGTAGTCCTACCTTTTGGATGCCACTTGGAATGTAATAATGGATGGTTATTGTTCCATATTTCTCATATCCAGGCAGAGATGCGGAGCTTGTGGTGGACCTCATCTCGCCTCCATCAGGTTGTGTCCCTGTCAAAGTGCCGTACAACTCTCCACACGTCGGGCACACAGGCTTGTAGTCAAAGGCTGTTTTCAGACAATTTCTGCAGAACGAGTGCTTGCACCGCAGAGTCTTTTTCTCGGCGGTTGCTATCGGTTCCATACAGATTGGACATGATTCTTCTTCGGGATCTTTGCTGTGTGTAGATGAAGGACCCGAGGTTCTGCTGCTTGGAGCCTCTGCTGGACCTTTGTTCACTGGACTCTTGCTAGAGCTCGGCCTGTTTTGTGAAAGGAACTCTTTTAAGTTAGCAATGTGCACAAAAGGCCCGATCACAGTTACTTCAGATCTTCTGAGGCTGGGCTTCAAGAGGAGGCATGGAAATCTCCTCTGCAGTTCTTTGTGGTCATGCGGACCCACAGGGACAGATGTGACCTGCAGGTCAGAGGCAGTCCGCTGGTAAAATGTGATGAATCGCTGTCTGACAAAGTCAGCACGGACACGGTGCGAGGAGCCATGGTGCGATCTGAAAGTCACCTGTACTGTGCCACTGGGTTTATTGTGTACGGTTCTGGGTTCAGGCTGTGTTTCAATGGCAATGCTGTTCCCTTGAATTTTCTCAAGTTCTTTTGCACATTTTAGCTCAATGTAGTCCATAACAACCCCCGATACTTCCACAGGTTTGACATGAGGTGAAGCATGCTCGTCCTGCTGACGGGTTGATCCGTGTGTGATGGGACTGAAGCTATGTCTCTGCGACAGTTTGGTTGCCAGCTGCTCCAGCTCCTCATAGGTTCCTCTCACTATGTAGCAGGAACCTTTTTTCTCAAGACTGTACGGTTGAAGGATCCTCATTAAGCTTCCAGAGTCTTCGTAAGTTTTATCAATGATGAGACAGATGTCTGTGATAAACTGCAAAAAGACAGCTGAAGTTAGCCATTAGCCACATACATACAATCACCTAAAGGATTATAAGGAACACCATACTAATACCGTGTTTGACCCCCTTTTGCCTTCAGAACTGCCTTAATTCTTCGTGGCATTGATTCAACAAGGTGCTGGAAGCATTCTTTAGAAATGTTGGCCCATATTGACAGGATAGCATCCCCCACACCATTACACCACCCCCACCAGCAGCCTGCCCAGTGGTAACAAGGCATGACGGATCCATGTTCTTATTCTGTTTCTCTACCATCTGAATGTCTCAACAGAAATCGAGACTCATCAGACCAGGCAACATTTTTCCAGTCTTCAACTGTCCAATTTTGGTGAGCTCGTGCAAATTGTAGCCTCATTTTCCTATTTTTAGTGGAGATGAGTGGTACCCAGTGGGGTCTTCTGCTGGTGTAGCCCATCCGCCTCAAGTTGTGTGTGTTGTGGCTTCACAAATGCTTTGCTGCAGTAACTGAGCAGATTGTGAAATACTCAGACCAGCCCGTCTGGCACCAACAACCATGCCACGCTCAAAGTTGCTTAGATCACCTTTCGTTCCCATTCTGACATTCAGTTTGGAGTTCAGGAGATTGTCTTGACCTGGACAACACCCCTAAATATATTGAAGAAGCTGCCATGTGATTGGTTGATTAGATAATTTAATTAACGAGAAATTTAACAGGTGTTCCTAATAATCCTTTAGGTGAGTGTACATACATCTGAATGCAGTGTGCATCGTTCTACTCAGACATTTGGATGAAATTTTTCTCTGATGGTGATGCAACAATGTGATACGGAGCATTACATTATAAACTGGGTGAAACAACTCAAGAATGATAGGAAATATTTTTAGGAAGAGTCAAACCCTCTGCGTCAGAGTTTTGATACTGCTGTGCCTTGAAGCTGGGGCCAACTTCTCCACCTGTCTGTTATTTCTGTGTTCCTTTAATTGTAAAGTGTACTGAGACCATGTCTTATGGTGATTTTACACTTTGAATAAATGTGATTGATTGATTGAAGACGGTCTAGTCTCACATTGATCAATTCCAACGGTGTGTTCAGGTAGGTCTTGTTTTGTCATCTCGTGAAGTCAAAATTTTACCACCAAGAATTTTCCCTCGAACAGCTATCATTTCATAACAACCTGAGAAGAACTCTGACAGCAGAGTTTACCATTATCATTATTATAAATAACAATAACAGTAAATGAGGACCTATTTGTGTGGCACAGCTTGATTTTACAACATTGTGGGCAGTGGGCAACATGCGAGGGTAAAGGTTAACGTTACTGGCGTATTCATTTGAATTTGCGAGCTTTTATTTTGAAAGTCAGACGTCGAAAACAAGGAACGGGTAACCTTACTTCATAGTTTTCTGGCCACCTTTTAAAACACTTCTCCCGGTAGAAAATCAAACATGTTGGTTTGTTTTGCGACTGAAATAAAAAAGGGCGAGATCAATTCGCAGGAAATGTCTACGTCTTTTTCAGAAAAACAACATGGGTAAAACCAAACCTTCACCCACTATAAAATCACTTTCTGCCTTCACATCTCACCTCCCTTTAGCCATCTTAGCTAACTAAATGTACATATGGGACCTACCTCCATACTGCAGAGCTCTTGTGAAACTGTAGCAGCGCCGTGTTGTTGTCTCTGAACAAAGTGCTGACCTGCGGCTGCTTTTTGCTTTCACTTTCGGGTTCAGGTTGTCTGCCGTGTTCACCGGCTGTCTGTTAGCGAGCCCTGTCGGTGACCGAGTAGACAACACCAGTAATGGCTGCGGCCCGCGGCCCAAGCGAAGGCCCCATCCACGTGGTCACAGTTCCTCCGCTCCAGCCCCGCCCACATCCAGGACGTCAACAGTGCTGCGTTCAAAGCATGTGAGAACTTCGGGTGTTTCCCATTGTCCTGTGCATTTAATAACCCTTGTGTTGTCTTCCCGTCGACCTGCAACTTTTAGTTTTTCTGGGTCAAAATTTTAAACTAAAATTGATCGACACCTTTTCTCACGTTTTTGTCACTTTTTCGGGTTTTTTTGCGCTTTTTCTACATTTTTGTTCTTTTTCCCCCCACTTTTTTGAAATCCTTTTTTTTTTTTTTAGACATTTTGTCAATTTTTTCAGTGTTGTATGATTTTTTTTCTCCAAATGCTACAAAATTGAATAAAACACACCCAAATTCAATGAAAGTACTGAACTGATCATTTATTTTATGGAACCATCCACGTTATTTTTAATTTTTTTGACAATGTGGTTGAAAGAATCCCAAATTGTTGATATAGAAACTTTTTTGAAAACTCTTGTATGTTCTGTATGGTGCTGTGTGCCTTGGTGCTGTAGAGCAGCAATTTCTCAGTTTGGGATCAATAAAATCTATCTATCTATCTATCTATCTATCTCTCTCTCTCTATCTCTCTCTCTATCTCTCTCTATCTCTCTCTCTCTCGCTCTCTCTCTATCTCTCTCTCTATCTCTCTCTATCTATCTATCTATCTATCTCTCTCTCTCTATCTCTCTCTCTCTCTCTCGCTCTCTCTCTATCTATCTATCTATCTCTCTCTATCTCTCTCTCTCTATCTCTCTCTCTCTCTATCTTTCTATCTATCTACTGTATCTATCTCTCTCTCTCTCTATCTCTCTCTCTCTATCTATCTATCTATCTATCTATCTATCTATCTATCTATCTATCTCTCTCTCTCTCTCTCTCTCTATCTCTCTCTCTCTCTCTATCTCTTTTTGGAAAAAACATGATAGTTGCCAAGGAAAAAACATCATCCTGTAGAGCCTACATCCTATTTCATATCCACCGGTAATTGTTTTATATCTACCTACAAGTGTCTTCATCATTCTGAAGACACCCCGCCTATCTCCACACTTTCTTTTAAGTATTGACAATTGTTTTGCACGAAAAACAACACATTAGAAGTCTATAAGACACAAATTGCATTACAGTTTTTCCTCAGTCGTTTTGGTACATTTTCTCAGATCAGAATTGAAATTCTCAAAACTCCCTGTTCAATCTTCACATCATTGTGTCACTTGTGCACATCAAAAAAGCAGTTTCTCATTTCTTTGAACAAGTTGCAAATGCTTCGGTACATCCCTGCAAATGGTTATGTACAATTCTCTGCTGTTTCCTACATTATCAATTTCTTATGTCATGTTGATCAAAATGTATTATAATGGGTCTCTGTTGAATAGTCTCACCCCCCACAACATTTAGGCATTAGTTCATAGCATAAGTCTTTACATGCAAAATAGTTGAACAAGTTGTCATAATATGTCAAGCATAATTCTATACATTTCCATTATATATATATATATATATATATATATATATATATATATATATATATATATATATATATATATATATATAGCCGGAGCACAACACAATGTTACAATGAACGTCAGGAGCTGTAGGAAGACTGCACTGTAATTCCTACAGCAATGCATGTACAGGAGATGTCATATGTTCACATTTCTTTAGTGTTGTTTCCTTGTGCTATGCAGTGCTGTCTTTTCCTTTCTGTATCGCAATGACATGGTCTGTCAACAAATTACAGTTCAAACAGTAAAAGCGTAAATGTGAATCTTGTCCAGTCTCTTGCAATCAAACTCCCACATACACTAAGGTGTAACCTACAATTTACAATAATTGTCATCAAAACTTTAGCCATATTTTACATCAGAACATCCCTCCAGAGTACTCTGTTATACTGACAACATGACTAAGCAATTTGACGGTCTTATCCGTACACAATGACACAAGGACTTGTCATTCTGATGGCACTGACATGTTCATTGACTCAGAGATTTACTTTGGATTTTGAGCAAGAGACTGGCTTTTGCAGGTAATCCATGGAGTTTTGCTATTTGTACGAATTGTTTGGAGAAATGCACTTACTGTTTTGCAAATGTCGAGGAGGATTCGAGAAATGTACCAAAGCGACTGAGAAAAACGGTAACTTAAACAGTCATGGCAATGTATTCTAAATGGTTATAACGGCATCATCCGTATGACGCCACAGGACGTGGTATAGATGTTGAGAAGAAAAACTGCAAAGGGGAAAATTCCCCGATGCACCACAGGAGATCAATCAAACTACACAACTCCTCCCTGTCATGCTTGTGGTTTTCTGTTATAGTTTTTCCTGGCCTCCCATTACATGTTAAAGAAGCTCACTCAGTTGACATTTTCAAATCTAGACTGAAAACCCACCTCTACTCCTTATACTACACCCAACCATAACACAATATCCTTTCTGCGTCCTTCACAAACCTTTTTCACTTATTGTCTTATGTTGCTGGTTTGTGTTGTTTATTAATACTGCTTTAATGTTGTTCAATTGGTTTGTTGCTCTCTGTTATTTCTGTGTTATTTTAATTGTGAAGTGCACTGAGACCATGTTTAATGGTGATTTTACACTTTAAATTAAATGTGATTGATTGATTTTACCTTACATTTGACTGTGAGAAACTGCAACTGAACAATTTCCCCTGAGGGGATCAATAAAGTATTCAGATTCTGGTTTCTGATTCCGAGCGGCACGTGAAGGCAGCATCCTGCTCGTGTTGCAGTGCCAGTGTTTGTCCAGCAGATGTCAGTGCAGCTCCACACAGCGGCGCGCTGACGCCACAGCCACCACGTGACCGTCCGTCCCGACACACCAACAGCTGGCTTTGGAAACACTGTACCTTCGCTTACTGTCACACAGCGTCTTTTCCTTCATTTGGCTCTCAGCTGGTAGAACATAGTGCCAGCCTGCAGGGAGCGAGCTGGCTGGCTCCTGTAGCCTACTCCTGTTGCTGTCTCTCCGCGACTTTCCTCCCCGGTTTCAGCCCAGCCGGTACAGACTCTCGGGCGTCCCGGTCTCAGCACAGTATGTAGACGGACATAGGACAGCAATCCCATCATCATATAGCCTAACAGATGGTTGGCTCAACAATTGTTGTAATTTGCCTCTCCTGCTGTTTATACAGGCCTGCTTCTGTTCTGTCGCCTGAGATTTTTGGACAGTAGCCTGTTGGCCAAGTTGGTGTAGAATACACTAGCCTATAGTTCTTAGATTAATAGCCTATGCAAATTGAAATTAGATTAGATTAGATTCAACTGTATTGTTATTGTGCAGAGTACAAGTACAAAGACAACGACATGCAGTTTGCGTCCAACCAGAAGTGCAAAAATCAGAAAAGTGCAATGTGATATTCAATTATAGACAGGTGGTGCATGTGGTGCATGAAATGCCCTTTTATTTTGTATACACTTTGTTAATTGTTGCATAGGCTAGGCTATATAATGTTGTGTTGGTTTACAGTTTTATTAGACCTACTGTGAGAAACGAGCGTGAGCCTGGTATTATTGTAGCAACGTGTCGGCTATTTAAATAGTTAAAGGCTAAAATAAAAGGCTTTGTAATTTGTAAAAAACAAAAGTCAACAATCAATGATACAATAGGATTGAAATAAATTAATATTATGTAATTTGGAAAATTTCTTTTATGCATCTTATTAATCAGAATGTCACCCTTTTAAATGTAGTCGAATTGAGTTCTACTGTAGATTTTTTACATTACCAGCCAGCGGAGACTATGACACGGACTTATCGCCGTGTACAGTAGGCTACAGTATCAACCCGTTTCCTGGCTAATAGTGAGCTTGAACAGCAGTGGAAGTATCACGCAGCTCGGCTGGACGAGGTTAGACATCTGTCGAAAAACAGCCAATAGAATAATATAGGCCTACATTAGTAATATTGGAAAACGCGCAGCGGGGATTAAATCCAGTTTATAATCTGATCCCACAAGTCAGATGGAAGCAGAAACACCGTCTCCATAGCGCCACATAGAACGGGGAAGACCCGCGTGTGTGACGCTTTTTCACACTCGCGATTTAAGGAGCGGGAACCCATTTTTATCTGATTTTATTTGAGTCAAATTTGAATTCAAATGCGCTGAATTATAGTGCGGTTGCCGGCCTTTCTGTCAGCTGTTGGTTGACACTGTCAGACATCATCATCATCCTCGGATCTGAAGCGCGTGCGCGTGTCTCTGCTGTCCCGTGAAAGGCCTCTGTCCAGCGGTCATTTTTTCTCATTTCTTTCGGTTTTCAGGTCAGTTGTAGATTACAGCTGTCGGATTAATTGCCTGTAAACATGCCGTTAACAGCTGAGGCTTTAACCTAGGCTCTGTGTTGGGAATATTCTGTCAGGTTCACGAGCCCCAGGATTTTCTGTTAAAATCACAAACATCAAGTCTAACAAAAAAGAGAAGACATTTCATTGTGGGAGTTTTTTGTTCATTTCCGCCATGCAGAAGCAGAATCAGCTGATCTGTTGAGTGCTCCATACAGTCCCTTACAGATCATCATGGAGTCATTAAACATTTGGATAGGCCTACATGCAGTTGTATAAGATGTATTTATTTCTGGATAGGAAATAAATAATGCAGTCCATTTAACCAGATTCGTCAGTGTGTGATAAGATAATTTTTATTTTATCTTTTTTTAGTCAAACACAAATAGGCTACTGTTGGACTATTTAAGCCAAATATGAGTTTACCTGATGATTCTGAGTATTTGAGCTTAATATCGATTATGAGAGATAATGCATCTATAATTATTAATAGGCCTAGTATTCATTTTATCCATTTTGCCCACTGAATGGAATAAAGCTTAAACTGGTGTTTGTCAGGCCTCTGTCAGCTTTCTGAACTGTGTTCAGGAGCTCCAAATGACGTTTAGTAGTTTATAATAATGATTTATTATTTACTATTTCCATCCTCCTTATTATACCTCAGATGGCTCTTGGAGGAGTGGAATTTAATGCAAACCTATTTGACTAATTTCATTCCTGACTTCATTTCATTTTTTCAAAATTCAACAGTTATTGCTCTGTGTATTTCTCTGCATAGCCATTTTTCTTTTGTCTTGTAATTTGACCATGTTGTACTCGCTCTGTATTATTATTGGACCTTCCTCATTATGAGGAGGGCTCAGTGGCGATACACACACACACACACACACACACACACACACACACACACACTGACTGTCACATTCACAGCAGGTTTTCAAAGTGTTATAAAACATTATAGAATCAGTGTGAGCTACATTATTTAGAGTTTGTAGGTTATATATTTCTCAATGTTTCGGCTTGTTTTACTTCTTGCATTATTGATCTAAATAAGACTTTTTCAGCATCAGTTGTTTTGAAAGAAAACAACACACACACATTTGTATTGGCCTGTATGATGATAATGATGTTTCCCCAGTATAGGAATAATCCTTCCGCTCATCTGAAAAAGTCAAAACACAAAAGTTGAAGATACATGGTTGTCACTGGACAGTGATGAAAAAGAATTGCAGGAGATTTCTAAGGTTGATTAATTCATATTAATGACCAATTATAGACATGAAGGAACTGACACAAAGAAGAGATGCATGGATACATGGACCTATCTCAGCCATCGATGTGATGACACACACACACACACACACACACACACACACACACACACACACACACACACACACACACACACTGTCATATTCACAGATGGTTTCAAAGTGTTATAACAGTATAGAAGCAGTGTGAGCTGTGACATTTTTTACCAAAGAAATTCTACATTATTTAGGTTTGTAGGTTATATATTTCTCAATGTTTTGGCAACTGTTTTACTTCTTGCATTATTGATCTAAACAAGACTTTTCCAGCATCAGCAAGAAGAATATGTCCACATGTCATCGCTGTATATGTCCAACTCAAACATTCTGCTGTTTCATAAGGATAATAGAGAATTATGTATATAACACTATTCTTTGTTGCAAATGCCACTGTCATTTTAGCAATTATGTAACAATAGTTTTCTTTCTTTTTTTGGTCAGTAACAGAGACAGGGTGACTGACAGGCTGCAGGCAGCAGCCATTATTCTCAAGTGTGGCTGTGCTCTTTCACTCAGAGCGGCTCATTAACTCATATTCATAGAGCACTAATTGCTGTTGTATGGGTATTTGTTTGCAGTGTGGGCCACATGTACGGTACATGCTTTTCAAACTTGGTGCCCTCCCACCAGACCACATAGCAGTGCTCGGATCACAAATCAGAAGGTGACACGTTTGTGACAGAGGCTGATGCCAGATGTGCTGTGTGAGGTGACGGAAACACTGAAAGACCCGCATGTGCTGAACAAATGGAGCATCTGTCCTCGTAGAGAGATATAATCCTTAACTTGTTTTATCTCCTCCATGCTAAACTGATGCCAGTGCTGCAATGGTTTAGGACATGTACTGGGTTTAAAGTAGAGATGGTCCTATACCATTTTCTCCTTCATGATACAGATTCCGATACCTGAACTTCAACGTGCATCGGGCGATACCGAGTACCGATCCAATACCAGCTTGTTAAAAATCCATGTAATTTATTATGTTTTAAGAGCTGTATACTACTATCCCCGAATGGATGTGATATGATTTCTATTAAACTCTTTGTGAAACATGAATAAACAGAAACAATGAACACCATAGAACTTTCTTTTATTATCCAGTTTGACAGTCAGTCATAACAGAAAAGAACATAAATGAACTACTTTAAGGAAGATTTTCCTTAGGTCTAAAATATGTGTTATCAGAATCGGTGCATAAACTCCAGTACTCACCAATTAAATATATAATAAATACCAATACCAGCATTTCAGGCAGAATCAGACGCTTTTCTGATACTGGTATCGGTATCAGAATATCTCTTGTTTATTGTCCAATTGAACTCACATTTATATTTAGTAGTCATCTCATATTTGCTATCAAACATAATGTCAGTGCTATTTTAAATGTATTGGTAATATGTTTTTAATATTAAAGTGAAGAAAAAAGTCTTGGGGAAATATGAGAAATGGTAATTTTCCTCTCAGCAGCCAGAGGGGCGTGGCAGTGTCTGAGTTTGACTGACAGCAGCTGGCAGGCTGAGCCCCGGCAGGAAAGGAAGAAACAAAGTGATGGAGCTTGCAAGCCACAGTGTGTTGTTAGCAGCTGTGTTGAGGAGTAAGGAGCACACCAGCATCTAAACGGACAGAGTGGTACTTGAGTTGTGTAGCAGTTTGGCTGGTTTTGGATTGAATGGCTATGGTGCAATACGTGACAGTGTTCACAGATGTGAAACACATGCATGTTAAATCCAAAACCTAGTCTCGCATTGCCAGACCTTCCTCCACAGCGCTGCGAAGGAAGGTCTGGCTAGTCCACACAGCATTCTGGGATTGGAGAAAAACGTGTTCTGGTTTATTGGCATTTCTTTAAAGGTCCAGTGTGTAACGTGTTTAATTGTTCATTATCAAATCTGTGTTGCCCGTTCACAAACTTGTCCTTTTTCATGAATATTTACCTCCACCATCAATTCCAAGTATTCCTTTTGGCTTGAAATTATACATTTGCTTTTGCATGAACTGGGGTAGACGCTCCATATTCATGCTCCATCTTGAAATACGTTAGCTGGTAAGGGACATACAGGACATACTGCTCCACCTTTCACGTTTTCGCTGTCACATGATAAACTCACAGGTGCTGCTAATGCTGCTAATGGGTATCGTAGCTTCCCGGCCCCGGCAAGTTTGAAGAAGGAAACATGGAGGACCACACGTATTCAACATCCACATTTCAGGAACAGGAGTCTTCTTCTTCGCCCAGAAAAAGGATATTGAAAAGAGCAAGAGACCGGTGTCATCAGAAAAAAGAGTGAAGGCTACCATAGTTGTAATACGTACTTTGAACTGCGTGGCGCGAGAGAGTTGATTGCGATATATGATCTCAACGCTAGATGGGAGAAATTCCTACACATTGGACCTTTAAACCAATCATAATCGTCTTGGACCGGACGGAGCCACTGTGCCTCTGCAAAATAGTTTCAGGAAGGAACTTGTTTTGGTGGAACATGTGTACGTTCAAAAGTAGTTTTAGTCGTGCAACAGAAAACTCAGATTGGACAGATAGTCTAGCTAGCTGTCTGGATTTACCCTGCAGAGATCTGAGGAGCAGTTAACCATAGTCCTCACAAATCCACCAGAGGTTAGAACCCTAACACAAAGGAAGAGGAAGGGGACGGACATCCGGCCGAAATGAGGGACATCTGGTGTTCCCTCGGGTGGCACCAGAGCAACCCTGTAAATGAACGTAGCCAAGTTGTTGGTCAGAGCACCTGCACAGGGTCTGGGTGTAAAATCTAGTTCCCATGAATCTCTATGTGCTACCAGTTAAAGAGTCACTCAAAACTCAGCTGAAAAGCTTTGTTTCACTGACCTCTTCAACGAGTTTGTCAGAGAACCATCTCCACTCTCTTCAGGGTGTTTAGCTCCAAGGTGTTCTGACTGCACCAGGTCACCAGACCTTTCCCATCAGAGATGAGTCCAGTGAGGGGGGTGTGATGTGGGGGAGGGACATCCGGCGGACGTGCACCTGAACAATCCCGGAAATGAAACGTTGTCGTTAGAGACCAGGCCAGTACTGTCCCATAAACATTGGATTTCTAAACTAACAAACAGTGTGACCTGAGGCTTCTGCTGAATTTTCATTGGGCTGAGATCTAAGTTGATGGAGTTTTATTTCTTTATTACGCAGAACTCTACAGCAGGAAGTGGAGCACTGAAGTCAGCAGCTGCAGTGGAAGTGGGCGGGCCAAGTGGGTTGAACCTATTTGGCTTGTTGGAGTTCCACTGAAAGTTGGGAGCCAAGAGATTGCCTCTCGTCCTGTTAATGAGTCAACATGGTGTTAGTTAACACTGTTTCAACATAGTCAGGCAGAAATCTGTCTGGCTGGTTGTTCTTCTAATGAAGCAAACCAGTTATTACTCTGTCTACTCAAACAAATCACACAACTGGCTTCAGCAGGTACAGCAGGTCTTACATGTGGAACAGCAGCATTTCAACCACTGCACTGCGGTTGTAGAATATTCATGGTGCACTGTGAGAGATGTAGTGCTATTCAAAGAGTTGTATGACTTGTGGGGAAATGCAGCAGTAAACAATATCTAGATAGCAAAGAAAAGAATGAATATAACCCGTTTTTTAAAACCGTGCCATAGAATTGAACAATGTTCAAAGAAGGGATTACACAAATGAACAGCAGTGAAGAATATTCATGTACACTTTACATTTTGTTTTTAACTTTAGCATCCATTAATCCATTAGCTCTATCTAATCAATCCCAGCGGACATGTGTTAAAATCATAATTTCTCAATTGGTTTATAGCCCTTTCAGATTGACACAGTCTGATTTGGTCAGTGTGTGTCATCCATCATGATATGAATCAGACACTACTCGGCTTTCATGAATAATGTGAATACCGTTAATGAATGGAAATAATTTTGTTTTGATGTCATGACGTTTAAATGCCATTGCGGCTCTGTAGCAAACTACTCAGCTAGTCTGAAGAAGACAAGTCCTCCAAACTAAATGACAAAACAGGTAGTTTAACATTTCCTTCCAACAGGATGAAATCAGTTTTCAGTGCCTTCCAAAACTGTTAGAAGAAGGATCCATGGCTGTTTTTTTGATCTGCCACCTCTATGGTCAGCATTCAGTCAGGTTAAGGCTACATTTCCACCGCTACGTTTTGGTTTTTAAGCGTTTGAGTTTTGAGCCAAAAGTGATCTCGGTGCACCAAGTGTTTTTATCTCCAGTAGAAGAACTAATCTCTGTTTAAACTAACACGCCCAAACCTCATATCTCATCAACATTCTGGTATACTGGGCATAAAAAGGAGGCAGCGTGGAGACTCCACCCACTGCTGGTAGTTGCCATGGTAATGTTAGTAGCTTATGGCGTTTTTCCATTACATGGTACCTGCTCGACTCGCCTCGACTCTACTCGTCTTTTTTGTTTTCCATTATGATAAACAATCCCAGGTACCTGCTAACAGGTACTTTTTTTAGTACCACCTCCGTCCAGGGTCCAAGCGAGCTGAGGCGATACCAAAAGGTGACGTGACCTGCAGACTCCTGATTGGTCAGAGAGAATTGTCACTAATCACTGCGTCATCATTGCTAGCGACAGACGGGGGTGTCCTGAACAAAGCCGCCATTTTTAAATAGTTTAGCCAGTGGTGTTGTTTTTTCTGCCTCCAGCTTCTTTTGAAACTAAATGTGTCTTCTGGTTGTGGCAACATGCCCAGAATCAAAAACAACACACCTTCCACGTTCTGTGTGTGTGTTGCGTTAGGTCACGGCAGTTTGAGCCAGGCTGGATTTCAACTTCATGCAAATGAGGACCGGGCAACTTGACACCCCGTCCCTTGAAAGGAGCTGCGATGCAACCAGAATGCATTGCCTGGCTGCTTACACGGACAATGAATGGGAAGCGTAGAAATGAAGCTGCCAGTGGACACGTACCTTTAGCCAGAAAGAGTCTGTAATTCATTTTAGTAATAATAGTAATACTAATTAGTACTGTGCTGTTAATGATAGCCTTAGTGTAATTTATAATACTGAAAACTGTAACTTTTCATTTAGTCTATATTATACCAAGACAAATTCTTTGAGTTGCCTAACCTCAACCAAATCTTATTTACAGCAATCTGTATTGGCCATAACCACAATCTCTCCCTAACCTTAAACATCCCACAATGCCCATGTGCAGACCCTAACCCTAGCTTTCAAGACTCCATCTAATTTTGACACTAAACAGACTTGTCATCACTTATTCCAGGGTTTCCCCCAGCCTAAAGAGAAGCCATTCTTCACGAGCACTAAGCCTCTGCCTGAGGAAACTTGAAGGCATCACTTAAAGGTGGCAAAATGACAATCTGACAGATGCCCTGTTTAGACTACCGGCCTGTATGCACTGATACACATTTCCTTAACAGGCCGAAGACACACTTACTAATGGACCTCTGTCAGGTGACTGCCTTCGCAAAGACCAAGGAGATAGTTACCATGGAAACAGGCATAAATTAAACCCCTCAAACAAGCTGGGGGGTGTCTTTGTCCTTTATGCTCGAGTTGCTTCCCCTCTAAAAGGTACACGATTTATGACGGTCAAACAGAGGAAGTAACTTTTCAAGCAACATTTGACGTTTTGGGCTCGGATAGTGTATAAAGATGCCAAGATTGACAAATGGAGACAACAGCCAGTGCAGACCTTGAGGAAGGCCTCAAACATGGCAGAGCACTCTGTGCCATTTTTCATCTCGGCAAACACTGTGAGAGCTCAAGAGCCCTTTAGAAGCTGCGACAGATAAAAAAGGAAGTTTTGAGAAGAGTGTAAATAGCTCTCATTATCAAGTCCATGCTCCATGCCAAAAGGGCAAACAGTGTTTTGTGTGAGAGGAGAGAAGCGTTGTTTACGTGAAAGCTGTCAGCTGGTGGCAGCGGGATGAGTTTGAGTGTGCTGAGGTGATTTTTTTACAAAGTCAACATGTAGTGAAATCTCTCCACTTATGTACATCTGCCTATTAAACAAAATGACACTGCTAACTTTGTACCCTATGAGTCACACTGGACAAAAACATATGCTAAATGAATGTAATATAGCATTATTTCAACAACAGAAAACATGTTCTGAATGTTCAAAATCCAGAATTCTTCTTGTTCTTCGAACACACACACATTTTTCAAAACTTTTCAAGTTTGTCAAGTTAAGAAAAGATTGAAGTTTTTAGTCATGAATATTATCTCAATAATGCCCAATTCAGTTTCCTTTACATCACTACTCTCATCGTCTTTTATGAATATTTCCTAAAAATATATATTGTTTCCCTTGAAGACTTTTAGAATCATATGCCAAAAAGATATCAGTCCATTGTTATTTCTGTCTAGAAATTAGGCTGAACATGTATTTATGCCGGCATACAGGTCTGACAGTCTTACAGTGTTAACAACTGTCAAACCCGAAGCGAAAATATAAGCTGCATCCATTAAATTTATTGAAAATGTTTGTTTATTTAAAACATATATGAGCTGTTAAATGCTGTACTACACTGTCCAGTAGAGTATTTGTTTTCACAACAGTATTTATGCAACAGATGTTTTTATTTGTATTTTTACAATGTATCACTCTCAGCACATTCTTACCAACGGGTCCTCTTGCCAGATTATATTTAGTACCAAATAGAGATGTTCCGTTACCGATACCAGTATTGGAAAATTCTCCGATACTGCTTAAAATGCTGGTATCGGCACTGGAAACTATTAGAGTGCATGTACTGATTTGATACCACATAATTTAGACCTGAAGAAAATCTACTTTAAAGCAGTTTGTTTTTGTTCTTTTCCCTTTATGACTGAGTGTCAAACTGGATAATAAAAGAAAGTTCTACCATTCATTGTTTGTGTTTGTTCATGTTTCCCAAAAAGTTTAACCTGAGCCAGGCCGACGACAAAGATAGAAATCATATCACATCCATACAGGGATTGTAGTATACTGCTGGTAAAACATGATATATGTATTTTTTAACACATGTATCGGCCGAAACACAAGTTCAGGTATCGGAATTGGTATCAGGAAGGAAAAAATGGTATCGGACCATCTCTAGTACCAAATGACATCATCAATTTCAGTATGAGGTGGAGGATGAGATTGTGCAGCCTTAGAGCTGTGTGAATTCTGATTTACAAATTAATAACACACTCTGACAGGAGGGGCCCTATTTTAACGATTGAAGCACACTACGTGAAGCGCTTGGCGTTCAGGGCGTTCAGGGCGTGTACGAATCCACTTTTGCTAGTTTGACGGCGGAAAAAATGATCCGTGCGCCGGGCGCATGGTTCTAAAGGGTTGTACTTAGTGTCTTCATTAATCAGAGGGGTGTTTTGGGCGTAACATGCAATAAACCAATCAGAGTGTCATCTCCCATTCCCTTTAAAAGCCAGGCGCATTTGGACCTTGGAGCATTGCTGTCAAAAAGAGTCCCAACATGGCTTGAATTCCCAGCCCAAATACAGCCAAAGCATAGCTTTAATCGCACGTTTAAGCCATGCATTTTTAAAATCCTGGATCAGAAGGGTCCGATATTGGCCAGTGACAGACCGGGATGTGTACGGTATCACCCTGAGGTGAAATGAGTCTGACTTAACAGGACGTTTGTTTTTTAAAGCACCCTGAAGGAGGATTTGCTGAGCAGGAAGGAGAGAATTTCAGGAGAAGAAACTGATCTGCTCACGCGTGAAGTGAAAGTGCGCAAGCAGATCGTATATGGCACGAGAACTATGGCACCAAAACTCCATGATACTATTTCACATTAATATTTTTATTTTTAATCTTCTGCATGTTTGTGTGCTGCTGCGTGTCCCTGTGTGTGTAACAAGCATAGTATACTCACGCATTTTAATAATAATAACAATGAAATGTTGCGTTATTGACTTTAGACCAGGTTTTTGTTGGTCAATGGCGCGATCACTTCCCGCTGCCTCAAGATAGCAACACGCCCAGAATGCACCTGAACACACCTCCCTGTAAGACCAGCACGCCCAGAATGCACCTGAACACACCTCCCTGTAAGACCAGCACGCCCATGGGCGCACAGATGGGCGCTGGTGTATTTGCTATTTAAACGACGTGGGCGCTGGATGGTCTTAAACTAGCAAACACACTTGTGTCGGGCTCCACGCTGCGCCCGGTGCAAGATAGGGGCCGAGATCACTGAGGATTGAGATTTTTAAACTACATGGGTTTTGTGTGCAGAAATCTTAATGTGTAAAGTAACTAGTAACTAAAGCTGTAACAGATGAATGTAGTGGAGTAAAAAGTACAATATTTCTCTCTGAAATGTAGCGGAGTAGAAGTAGAAAGTGGCATGAAAAGAAAAGACTCAAGTAAAGTACAAGTACCTCGACATTTATACTTAGGTACAGTACTTGAGTAAATGTACTTAGTTACATTCCTCCACTGTCTGGTACTGATGCCGCTGTAGATTGTTGATAGTAAAGACAACATAAAGGATGTTGAAGATGTCTCCTCCTGTATGTTTAACCTCCTCCGCACTGTGACTGCTCTCTGTTACAGTGAGTCAAAGAATGGAAACACGGTGGCTATACAGTTAATACTGGAGGGCCGACTCATCGTCTTCTTTTCAGTTGTTGCACATTTGTATTTGTGATTTAAACTTTGGTGACAGGCGAAGGCCCTATTGACATTCAAGTGTTCATTCTTCTTCTTCTTCTTATTATTATTATTATTATATGAGACACAGATATGAGGTGCTTGGGCTACTCAAAAACGCCCGAAAATTGCTGTGCATGTTGGACCTGGTGAAAATTGCGATCAGATATGGGTCTCGGGCCTGGGCTTGGCATATTGGCTCGATAGTGCACCCTATCAGTTTTCAAAGTTAAAGCCCCCTCCTTTAATTTTCACATAGAGGCATGAAATTTGGTACACATATGTATCATGTCCAGACAAGAAAGCCGCTTGTTATTTTTATTTTCCTAGTAATCCCTAATTTCCTTTGTTAGCCATCCAAATGTAGTTTAAAATATACCCTTGCATGGTTTGACATATTGCTACCCCTATATCACAGTCCATAATTCTATATGATAAATCTCGATAAGACAGAATGATAGTGGCAGAAGAAGGTAAAGTGCTTTTCTAATGGGTGGAATTCTCTCCATATGTCTAAGCAAATGTTCTAAGCATTTCTCTTACAGATAATGTCTCTGTGTTTATCCTTTTGGTCCAGGTGGGGGAGTCTAAAATAGTTTAAAGTTGGACATTCCAGTCTCCTCTGCTAATTACAATAAATGGTGGTGGCTATTGTTAATTATTGTGTTAATAAACATCACCTGCCTTCACCAGGACAACAACATCTGTCCTCTAATCTGTGTGGAGAGCTGGATATGAATATTGGTGCTCCTAATGTATGTCCTGTAAAATAAGATGAGTAAAATGTGTTTCTAAATCCCAGGTTTTTGAGCGGTAAGTTTCCTGCCAGAAGATTACATGTTGACCATGTTTACTGCTTTTGATGGATTTTGTAACCTATTGGCATTAAGTGTAATTCTATACTATTGTAACAATTATCGCAAAACATGTGTATGCTTAGACTTACACAACGTTGGTGTGTACAACCAGTGGCGGGGCTAGAAGGGGGGCACCCCCCCCCGCCCCCCCGAAATATGATTCCCCCCCTCCCCCAATCCATTGGGCTAGAGTGCTGTCAATCTGACCATTGTGATTTCCATTAGATCAGAGTACTGTCATTTGGCTGCCTGTTCTGCCAATCTTCCCAGCCCTTGTCACATGACCAATTAATGTTTCAATGACGACTATCCAAAATTCTGATACCATGGACTGGAATTGTTTTTTTAAAACGTAGCAGACTCAGCTTATAGAAAATGTGTATTGTATTCAGATACAAATTGTTTAAAATATAAACAAGTGAAACTAAGAATTAATGTGATGTTTTATTTAGCAGAATTACATTGTGTTGTTATATCCTATGCTATATTTCCTATATTTATAAGCAGATTTTCTATGCTGTATTCTAGGGCTGCGCAAACATATCGATATTATATCAATATTGTGATATGAGACAAGATATCGTTTTAGATTTTGGATATCGTGATATGGTAAGTGTTGTCTTTTCCTGGTTTTAAAGGCTGCATTACAGTAAAGTGATGTCATTTTCTGATCTTACCAGACTGTGGGGTGGGTGACGTCACACATGCTCTGTCCATTAATATTATACAGTCTATGGGTGTAGGTTTTGTTTCAACATTGGGGGGAGACAGAAACGTTTTAACGTCAAACACTTAATTTCATGCACTGTAAGAAATAAATCTGTAAAATAACAGAAAAACATCTGGCAGCTCATTACCCGGACTTTGCCCTAATGGGGAAGACATATCCCCTACATCCCCCCCCCCGAAATCTACGCCTATGCGTATGACCCAAATCAAGAAACTAAATTCAAGCAGACACAAACACTCATAACCATGATTACAATTATCTGTGAAGCTGTAGACTGAAACACAAACGTGCACTTTCCATTCAGTTAAGTTACTTATTTAACAAGTTATTTCAGGATGATCAGGATATTCCTAGAAACATCCTGAGTTTCAGCCATGATTGACAGACTACTCTCATTGAAGCCAGTAGAGACAAAACCAGTAGAAACATGCATTGACTATCAGAACCCTGGATAAGGTTACGATCATATACACAATGTAATACTATCACGTAAAAGCACTCTCTGTTAGCTTTCGAATCATGACTTTGATTCGTTTTGTGCTGCTGACTCTTTAGTTTTGCTATTCATATAATTCCATTCTGATTTCTGTGCTTGTTTTATTTTGAAGGTCTTAAAATATGTTAGACAGTGTGCGGGTTCATCTTTTCCTGTGGATAACTTGAGAACATAAATATATATGAATGAATTACACTTATTGTTTCCTCTTAGTTCACTGTTGCTTTCATTGCTCTACACAGCTGTGTCTTGTCTAATCTTAATGCTGTTGTTTTATCTTGTAACCTGTTTTGCCTTGTGCTTTTGAGCTAAGTTCTGCTTTGCTTGTGTGGTATTTCTTTTTTGTTTTTTAAAAAGCCTTTTTTTTTAATAGCCTTTGGGCTAATTCTGGCCTTTTTTAACCCATGAAAGCCACTTGAGGAGCTACTAGAGGAGAATACAGTATTCCCAATCGCAAGACTTCGTTTTGCAAATCGTTCAATTCTTTTGTGGCCATAAGTCAGTGGAATACTCTCCCAACACACCTTTTTGCATGTACAAATCCTCAAACCATTTCATGCATGACAAAAGCTGGATATTGTCACAACAAACTTGTACACACTTATGAATTGAGAATTGTGTGTGTGTGTGTGTGTGTGTGTGTGGGAGGGGTTAGGATTGTAATTGCATAGCTTTGTTTGGGAAGGGTAGGGGGTTTTAGGAAGTGGGAACGATTGAGCCCATGATCATTTTATTGATGTGACTTTGCACATATTTGTATTACTGTAAATTGTATATTCTGATGTTTTGTACTTGAATATGTATTGTTTTACCTACCTGCTCAGGGACTATGGTCGGAAAATAGCAATTTTTGCTACAACCTGGTGCAATGCATCTCTCCCTGTTCTTATACAAGGTTAATGTTTGATTGTGTATTGTCCGTATTTAAATAAAATTACATAACATTACATCACATTACATAAAATCACGTGTTTTTATTAGGGCTGTCAGCATTAACGCGTTAATCGCAATGCGATTAAGGGCCAAGCATAGCAAGCGTTAATTTTTTTTATTGTATTAATCGCATGCCGCCATTTATTAATTTATTTTCACTTCACTCGGCTTTGCGTAGTGCCTAACAGGTTACTATTTTGCTGTACTTCCTCGTAACACATCCTGCTGCTGCAGGAATAGCAACGTGGATTTCGGTGCCTCATTCTGGTGCCACTGATATGTCTGCTCTTGTCTCTGATGCTCTGAAACAGACGATACAGGAAACAGAAACATTGCTGCACGTGACGCTAGTTAATACTACACTCAACAGCAGCTAACGTTAGCCTACCGCTAGCTAGTTAACACTATACTCGACAGCAGCTAACGTTAGCCTACCGCTAGCTAGTTAACACTATACTCGACAGCAGCTAACGTTAGCCTACCGCTAGCTAGTTAACACTATACTCGACAGAAGCTAACGTTAGCCTACCGCTAGCTAGTTAACACTATACTCGACAGCAGCTAACGTTAGCCTACCGCTAGCTAGTTAACACGATACTTGACAGCAGCTAATGTTAGCCTACCGCTAGCTAGTTAACACTATACTCGACAGCAGCTAACGTTAGCCTACCGCTAGCTAGTAGCTGGATTAAACACGGTTACAATGCTGACAGCTAACGCTAAACGGTGTAAAGTTTGTCTGTATTTCACTGTAGAGGATTCCGACACCGGGATGTAACAATCTGCAGCTGCTGTTGTCGGAAAAACACAGACGGTGCGTTCAACGAAACTGGTAATTTACAGCTTTGTGGTGCATTCAAAGTTGTTGTTAAATGCCCTTTTCCCATCTGGTGGTTGTTTTTCTCATTCAACAGCTATTTACTAGTGAAATAAGTTATTGTTATAGTGATTACATTATTATTATTATTAAACATTTAATTTTGACGATATGGCCTTAGCAATAAACAAGCCATTCTTTAATGTCGCCAAATGTTTAGTACCCATCTTTTTTTTAACTTTCTTAAAAAGTATCGGTTCAGGCACCGTTAAGGCACCGGTACCGTTTTAAAAGTACCGCTTTAGCACCGGTATCCAAACCAAACAATACCCAACCCTAATATTGACTCTAGATTCAAATGTGTGACTAGATAGAATATATAATAAACAAATACAAATCTTAAAATCAAGTTCATAAAGTCACTTTCTTTGCATTCATTTGATTCCCAATCAAGATATACTGGTAAGAATGGCTTTCCATTGTTAATATGTACTTAAAAACAGTTCTGAAATGCAAAATAATAGAATTTTAATCATGTGATAAAACATGCGATTAATCGCAATTAACTATAGAAATTCAACGATTAATCGCGATTAAAAAAAATTTAATCGTTTGACAGCCCTAGTTTTTATTAATTTGCACTGTCCCCCTTCATAAATAAACTGAATTGGATTGAACAGATGACGTGTATTTCACAGTCCCAGTGAAACATGGTGACATGTTTTAGCAGAATTAGTGTAGAATGTCTCCCAGCTAACAGGAGCCCCTCGCCGGCTCCTTGGCTTTGTTCCGCAGCTTTGACCTGTCCCAGCTTGTGAATAAGCTTGCCCTCAGCCTCAGTGTAAGTCTGCTCCAGAGGAGAGGGAAAGCAGCCTTGGCCGGGCCGCCCTCAGCCTTTCATGTGGACATGTTGCGCTGATCCCTACCAGAGCATCACACTACATCCATTCAGCACGGACAGCACGGAGCCAGGCTTTTTTGATTTGGTTCATGGGGATCACTTCTAACTGCAGACAAGCATTAACACTGAGTGGGTCGTCATCTTTGACTTGATCAACCAATGATAGGGGAGCAGCGGCGCTCAGGCTTTAAAATGAGCTGAAGTAAAAAGGGTCTCTGTGCTACCAGCGCCTGGCTGAATCAAAATGTTGTCTTTTATTCCAAACCCATTAGCAACCTCCCGACACACGCTATAATAAAAATACGCATTTATTTTGGTCAAAATGGGATGAAAACAGCACTTCAAAGCTCTTGGAGATTGAAGTAGCAATTTGGATGTTTCATTTTGTTCCTCTTTCATTGCATCGGCGCGGTTTTGGTCATGAGGAGACCTATTCACAAAGCCTGGGATTGTCCATTCAGAAAGACGATTCTTTAATGAAGAGATATCATTTCTTCCAATAATGTACAGACGTGTGCTCCTGTGCTCCTGTGTGTGTGTGTGTGTGTGTGTGTGTGTGTGTGTGTGTGTGTCTAAAAGTAGGCCAATGGAGGTTCAGGCTGCCAGACTGTCATTATGAACTAATTTCACCAAAAAAAAAACTTTTTTCCAAAAGGAGTACTTTACTAACTTGTATAAGTGATTTTCACAATAGAATCAATACCTAAATCATTTAGTCACAAATGAGCAACATTAAAATAATTCACAAATAACATTGCATGTATGCAACATGCTATTAACATTCTCTTATGAAGGTATAAAACTGCGTCTAGTAACTACACCTACACTTCTTCAGTAATCCCAAAGCATATGTTACTGATTGATCTATATCATAATACTATATTGTACAGACAGAAGTACCAGAGCACTATTTGAAGACTGAAATTGAGCTGTTGATAAATTATTCTCTGACTGTGGCACCCCATAATGACTGCAAAATCTCCTAACCCCCCTCTCAGTTAAACACATTTCACAGTTTGATCTGAGTATCTTCACATTTGCTGCTTCAGTCCTAGATTTTCATTCAAGATATTCATGATGATAATGAACAAGGACTGGCCTCTTCTTAAATGTTGATGCATTCTTTTATTAAGAATTTATATGCCATTATTCATTATATTTTTTATTTTCTCTTTAAAATCTGGTACAGTATATACAGTAATGTCTGTACGGCCACAATTATAGAGAGCCAGATTTTTTCTAGAGCGATGTGTGAAGAGATAATTTGGCGCTAAAGCTGAAATGTTGATGTTGGCTTTTAAATTCTTCAAATCTCTTTTGAAAACAAACCTTATCTTATGATGTGTTGTACCAATTGTTTCAGTGCTTAAAGCTATAGTGCGTAGTTTCTGTCGCCCCCATGAGGAACAACAAAACTGTGGGCGCATCTAAATGATGCAAGCCTTCCGTGATAACACACACCCTCCTCCTCCTCCTCCTCCTCCTCCTCCTCCTCCACCACCACGCAGTTGCTGGTAGCCAAGGAGGACACGGAGGACTAAAAAAACATGATGGACTCTTCTGCTTCAGCTCCTAGGCTGTGGAATGACTATTAGTGGTTCCCCGTACTCAGTTTAAAACTAGAGGGGACTGATCATTCCAAGCAGTGGCTCCTAGGCTGTGGAATGTCTTGCCTCCCTCTCTGCGTTGTGTGAATTCTGTCGAATCTTTTAAAAAGCAATTGAAAACTCTGCTATTCAAGCAGGCTTTAAGTTAGTCAAGGTTTTTTTATGGTTGTTTGTTATGTTTTCTATTTGTATTTAAATGTTCTTGTATTTTAATTTGTTGTATTATATTATATTTTATTGCAAAGCACTTTGTGATTTTTATCTGTGAAAGGGGCTATACAAATAAACTTTACTTACTTACTTACTTCACTTATCTTCACTCGAGTTTCTGCGCGTGAAAGTCACCGGACGCCACAATCTTCTGAACATAGTCATACTGAGAAATGAGAAATCCAGAGAGGGTTGTGTGGAGCTGATAGTCTTAATTAGCTTTGTAGCAACTCATTTGGTAATGGCTTGAATGTATTAATATAAAAATGTTACACACTAAAGCTTTAAAATGAATTTACCAAAGTCTTAGGTTGTATTTGATTAAATTAGTAAATAAATGTCTAAAATAAAATTTTGTTATATCACTTTTTGCGTAGGAGTTTTGTCAACCATGGGTGCGTCTTTTCTCCTCAGAGGGTTAATAATCAGGGCTGAACTAGGCTGCCTCAAAGGGAAGTTAAAACAAAGATGTTAAATGATCTGAAGCAAAGATCTTCAACAGAGGGGGGGTCCTCTCAGTTACTGCAGGGGGGCCACCAAATTGTTATGAAATAATTTTTCAAAAGTTGATGAAAGACATGTCTTAAAATATACATTAACATGAATCCAACATATTATTAGCAACGATAAACCAGCACATTTGTGAAAAACAGAAACACACATTGATGATAGGCTCACTGGCCTATAAGCTAGCCACTAAGCTAGCCATCCAGATACAGTTAAGTATTCACTGTGCCACATGTATGTTTAACACTGATTTTAATTGACAGCTAGGCCACTGATTGGCAAATCGGCCACACCATAGTCATTTTGGGTGTGGTATAATTAATGAGGGGAAGTTGGAAACATGAGTGAAAAGTTTTGGAGTCCTAGCTTTAGTTGAGACCAAACAGTTTTTTAAGCATTTAGTCATCCAGTTTAATCTTAATTGATATAATTTAAGAAACCATAAGTATTATTTATTTTCCCTGATTCAGACGCATACACATTAGCCTACAACGTTTTGGTAGGATCATACAGATTTATTTCTATAGGTAGGATATTTGAGTGTATTTAAAACACCTCTTCTATTGCTGGGACAGTGGCTATAATTTTGAAATGGAATATTCACTACAAAAACATATAATACATATGTGAATATGTCAAAAATTAATTGAATTAGTATTGCATGCACCATCAAAGCGTAAGCATGTGTTAGGGCCACCCTGCACATTATGTTAGGGTGGCTTTTTATTTTGAACTCCATTTTACAATATAAGTAGGGGGTCTCTCTTTCAGCTAAGGGGTCCTTAGCCTAAAAAATATTGACGACGTCTGATCTAAAGTAAACTGATGAATAACTTATTCAGGCTGGCATTTAGTTAATGTAGGTGGGTTTTTTTTTTTTAATCTTTTTCTAATTCCATTTTTACTACTTTTATTTCTGTGCTTTTTTATTTCATTGTCTTCTATTCTATTCTATTCTATTATTATGTATGTTGTATTGTAGGGAGACACTAATCTGTGCTCTAACATGCTTATGTGTAAATTTGGCTGAAAACCTTTAGTAAGGTCTATAAATACTGCTTATTTTATTGCTCATAATCTTTTGGTGTTTTTTTCATGGAATTGAACTTACTGACCTTTATTGTAACTACAGTACTCGATGAAAGCAATGTGTACTGTGCAATTTGCATCCCTGGTTAGAACATAAACACTTGGAGTTGTAGGTTTTTCTGTGACAGCAGATATATATGCATGTGCGCATCTCCTTGGAGCCACACTTTAGCAGTTGAAGGCACTGCTATGTGCATACCTTTGAGTCCTGGTGTAAAGCCGTTTTAACAGCATTGGGGTGATGTTAGCATATGTAGCTTCAAATCCCAGCGGGTCTAATTCAACACTTGTTTGTGGCACGGTGGCACCTGGAGACCAGCAGTCAGATGTCTGACATGCTGTTGCCCATGGCTGCTTTCCAGCTCAGCATCAATCAGGGATCAGCAGCCGTGTAAAACAGGCCCACGCGACCTGAAACTTTAATGCCGACACAAAGGCTACCAGGACGCTGCTCATCCCCCATCCTGATGTGCTGTGGGACTTTCTTATGTCGGTAACAGTAATCAGCATCCTGGACCAGTGTGATACAAGTCATGATGTATGTGTGTGTTTGTGTGTGTGTGTGTGTGTGTGTGTGTGTGTGTGTGTGTGTGTGTGTAGGGGGTGTCCCACCCTAGCCTTCATCAGAGGGACATGGTAATGAACACAAGGGACTCATTTTCAGATGTCGCAACAAGTAAGCCATGTGAAGGGTGTATTCAATGTTTCCACCTCCCATACACACACACACACACACACACACACACACACACACACACACACACACACACACACACACACACGCACTTCTGCCTGACTTCCTCCACCGCAGCAGCGGCACTCTGCGAGCAGTATGCAGTTAATTATTGAGCACCTGAAGAGCAACACAACTCTCAGTCTGCTTGTTTAAAATATCTCTCCACACAGCACACACTGCACTGTGCGCACACACACACACACACACACACACACACACACACACACACACACACACACACACACACACACACACACACACACTGTTTACACCAAATCACACACAATGCTGTATTTTCACCATATGTCACTGGGTTCTTTGTTGGCCGGAGAAGAAGCAGCGGCTTCTTTTCAACTGGCATCAGCCTAATAACAGCAATTATCAACATACATCATCATTTGTAACTCTCCATATCTGCAGTGAGAGGCAGTGGTCGAATGCACATGAAATATCGAATCACAAATTTCATCATTTTCACTCTACATGCCAAGTAAGTGGAGTATAGCATGTCAGGTGTCCAGAGTACAGGGCTTTGGAGTGGATGGTGACGTTCTGTATTGATCTGTTGTTGAGCAGTAGACACATGAAGCAACATTGTGATAGTTTGGTCCGTGGCTAGATAGCAACCCTGACAAACATAGATCAATTTCGACTCTTTTGTAAAGGTAATACCATTTTTTTATTAACATATTAACAGTTTGTCTCAAGATTCAATACAACAATACAGCATGCTGATCATTTTGCCGTTCTTATAAAGATACCAGTGGTGTTGCTAAAAACTGATTTTGTCCACGGTAAGGGTTCATCTCCTGGGCAGCATGAACATGCTCTGCAGATCTCAAGGCAATCACTTGTTTACAAGTGGAAATGTTGCTGTGATGGGGGCTATGCATGCTGGGTACTGAGGCTGGTCAGTGTCTCTCAGCGTCAGATACAACGCAAAAAGCACCCTTTAGCGTGTGTATAGAATGCACCGGGCAGAGCAGCGGTGTATCCATACACACGCTGAAGGGTACTTTTTGCGTCGGTATCTGACGCTGAGAGACACTGACCAAGCGTCAGTATTTTACGAGTTGGGACTGAGTACAGGGAAATAGATCCCATATTTCAGCTTACATCTATTTATTAACCCTCATTATTAACCCTCTGAGGACAAAAGATGCACTGGCGAGTCTAAACGATGTCACTCCTACTCAAAAAAGCAATATTACAAAATTTTCATTTCAGACATTTGTATGCTAATGTAAATATATATAACCTAAGCCCTTGTTAAATTCATTTTAAGCACCGAAACAATTGGTACAACACATCATAAGATAAGGTTTGTTTTCAAAAGAGTTTTGAGGAATTTTAAAAAGCTAACATCAACGTTTCAGCTTTAGCGCCAAATTATCTCTTCACACATCGCTCTAGAAAAAATCTGGGCGTCACTATACGGAAAGCTTAATTAAATCTATTTGTTGTTTCAAAGAACACATTTGATAATTAATAAAAAATATAAATAAATAGAGCTGATGGGGATCTGCTCCCATCCCATAGATCCACTCTGACACCTAAAAATAAATTGTAATCGTAATTGCGATAAAAATATATTTCAATAAAAAAAACACATTCACCAATGACTGAATCCGAACCTGATGTGTGATGCTGTTCGTTTACACTGATATTCACTATGTGTCTCTCACCAGTAAAGCTCATCTCTGCAAACCTATGCGGAAACTTGCTGTTTGTCTTATTTTTTAAAGGAAATTAGTGTTTTTATTTTGTGGCCTTTTTTCCCATCACTCTGATTACTCTGAGAGACCACTGAGGTTATCGGAAAATTGATTTGTGAATGCGGAAGGAAGCTCAAGCACCTCACAGTTATTGTTAGATTTTATTCACTGGTTAATTTATGAGTATTTGTCTCTCTCTTCCTTTTCTTTTTCTATCTTTATTTCATCGTTTGATGTTTGTTTGTGAATTGATGGTTAGACCTGATTTGTGTTGAGGTCTGTCATGGATTTGTTCTGTTGTTTGTTTTTGTGTTTTTGGATGTGTGACTTTTTTTGTGGAATAAAAAAGGAACAAAGGTTTTATGGGTAATGTCAGCAACGCGTCGTGCAGACCTTCACCTCGGGCAATCTGATTGGTTGATTCAAATCCTGTGGGAGTTACATAAGTCCCAGGACCCACAGAGAAATAAATAGGTTTTATAGGTTAAAAGTACTAACTTAAAATACTAGATGAAAATAGGACTTTGAAGAAATTAACCAAAAGTCATTCAGAACCCTGCGAAGCATAACTTCAGCTTTTCCCCTTTGCTTCACCTCATCATTCAGTGTGGAATAAAAAGAAATAAGATAACGGTAAAAGTAAAAAGCTTAGCCTAAAGGCGTGCTCTACAGCTTGTCATTTTGAGTTTATCATAAATATTACGATAATCATGTTTAC